>NC_056727.1:920155881-920344922 GCF_019279795.1 Protopterus annectens | reverse complement strand
ACATCCGCAGAAAGGGAGTTTGTTCTGGATAGGCAACTAGGTGAAATGGCCGGAATCCTTGACCGAGGCATGGCAATCCGCAAGCGGGAGTTGTCTGTGCTGGAACACCTGGTAGGAGTGAGGCGTAGGCCATGTGGACGTAGGCCAGCAAAACCACCTAGTGTAGGTCGATGTGAGCGTGCCACCTCACATGCCCGCTCCCATAGTGCCGGTAGCAGTAGCAGTGCAGCTGCTGCTGCGCTGTCAACACCAGGACACAGCAGGCCACGTGGACATGGCCCTGGACGGTCTCAGCGGGGACACGTTTCCAGCAAAAATGTGTCGTCGGACAGTAGCCACTCTGTACCTCCACCTGGTAGTGCCCGTGCAACCCCAGGCAGGCACAGGTCACGTGGCCGTGGACGGACACAGTGAGCTGTACAACCTGCACTGTACAATCTGGGGCTGTCAATTATATCCCGTGTAGGCATCACAAATGGCAGAACTGTGTACACACATACACGCACACAGCAAACACAACTGTAGGGCTCCACAACATCCACATGCATTCTGCACAGACATGTCCAGTCAACTCACTGGCCCTTACACACACACATGATGTCATCCATTGGTGCAGCCTATGCCCCTGGCAAACATATCACCCTGTGCATATGATGAAGCCTGTGCCGCATCCCTGTCATCCTCACCATTGGTGCAGGGTTATGCACATATATTCTGATGCACAGGGTGAACAGCATAGTGGGAGGTGTATGTAATACATAGTGAGGGATGTGTATGTTGCAGTGGTTGTGTGTGAATACTGAGTTGTGTATGTGGCATAGGTTGTGTACTGTCGACATGCACCGGTCACACCATGTAGTGCAGGTGCAGCATGCATTGTGATGTGTTCACGGTATGTGTCTCGGTTACATCTGTAGCACCATGTTGGTTGTGATACCCTGGTTCCCTCCTATGGTGTACTTGCATGTGCCTACAGGTAGCAGCGTTTGCAGTCCCCCACGTGTAACTGTGGAGTACACACAGGCACGTCTGGCAATATCAGCATGCTACATGTACCTTCATCCTGACTGTTGGACACACAAACATGACACAGATGTCTGCACATATACTGCACCTGATGCATGTGGTCGGTGCCACAGGCTACACTGGACAGAGACGTGACATACATAGCAGGACATATTACAGGTATGGTGACATGGTGCAGGGGTTGTACACAGCGGCCTGGCCAATGATGATGTGAGGTGTCACTTGGTAGCTGGAGGCCACACTGTGCAGCAGTAGGACCCTGTAACAGTACGTGAACATGGCCACAGTCACAGGGTGTACACCACTATAACGCACACCCCATAGTGTGCAGCTGGGGACCCTTGCCTTTGTGGTCATCACCCGCATAGTACTGTGCACCTACATGACGTGTCACAGAGAAGGGACATGCACAGGTAGCCAGTATGGCTGGGACCTATGGCATCAACAGGGTTGTGCAATGCATCACCATTATGGGTTAGTCAACACGTGGGGCCAGTGATAATTTCCCACCATATATTAGCATACACACTCACAACAAGCACTAGACTTACATACAGACACACACACACTGTGGTGACCACACATGTGTATATGGATAGCCGATGTGTGTGATGCACCTCACCGGCGAACGTCATGCTTCCCACGCTGACGTATGTACACTTCTCTACAATGGTGTACAGGGATGTGTAGCAACTGGGACATATTCCCCGCGATATGTGGCATCCCTGGTCACACATTTGGACACACATGGCAGTGCTGGGAATGATACACCAGCCATATGATGACACGTTTGATGGACATGCAGCAGTATTGATTGCATTATGTGTACCAACGCTATATCTGGCAAATGTGCCGCTATATACACACGAGAGGTTGTGGGTGTTACAGGTGCCATATGACATATAGTTGTTAACAGCTGACCGCTGTGTATGCATTATGTCAGCACCGTCATGTAACAGCGACATAGCATACAGTTAGCACATGGCATGATAGGATGGTGTGTGACACAACTGTGAGCCACCCCCTGCACACTTACATCTAGACAGGTGGTTCACCATGTTATGTACACACATCCCACCATACGTGCTGTTTGTATGTCACCGTATACAGATGTCAATGATGGATCTGCATTGCGTCTGCATGTCGTAGGTAGGTGCAACTATGTTACGGACATCGGCCACTGCACATGCATGTTTGCTGCATGCACAGTACAGATGTCACATGTGTCTCCTGTTGCCATGTTTGTATGCATTGCTATTGTTGGACATGTGTGTTGACATACATAACACATGGACTGCAGTATGATATCATGGGTGTTACAGGCGACCAGTACATGGGTATGTGTCCCGGTCAACACTGCTACCCCCTGTAGTGTGAGCATTCAACAGACATGGGCCCACATTCAGTTTGCGTGTGTAGCATTGATTAGGCCAGTGTTATGCACGAGGTACATCAAAGGCCATGTATGTGTGTTTTGTGTGTGCAGTCCATGCACACATCCACACAATCACATGTATGACATACCCAGACGTGTGTTCATTGGTGTACAGCAACAGTCAGGTGTCACAGCTGTGTAAGGGTCATGGTATGTTTTGAGCCGACCTGTTCATGTATACTGGTATCATTGCAATGCATAACACCTGTTGGATCCCTGTTGGTACGTGTGTACTCTGCACAGCTGGTGTACACCGCTGTACAGCCCTGTAATCATGTGTCACATGGTGTTGTTGGACCGTATGGCTGTGTAGTGCTGCACCAACGACATGGTGCTGACTTGACAGCTACAGTGTACACTGCAGTGTGTACGTGTGTGACCTGCACCTGTGACAGCTGTGATAGCAGCTGTGTGTGTACAGGTCACTGCATGTGTGACCGCCCTGTGCGTGAGGGCAGTTATACCTTACTGTGCCCTTCTGTGTGTACACTCCATCTGCATGCAAGATTGCCCTTTGCAACAGGTAAGTGTGTGAGCATGCCCAGTACGCCGTTGTGTAGATGGACACACAGTACATTCCACACTGCGCCTTCCGTGATTAGACTCCATGTGCATGCAAGATGGCCCTTTGCAACTGCTAAGTGTGTGAGCATGCCCAGTACGCCGTTGTGTAGATGGACACACAGTACATTCCACACTGCGCCCTTCCGTGATTGGACTCCGTGTGCATGCAAGATGGCCCTTTGCAACTGCTAAGTGTGTGAGCATGCCCAGTACGCCGTTGTGTAGATGGACACACAGTACATTCCACACTGCGCCCTTCCGTGATTAGACTCCATGTGCATGCAAGATGGCCCTTTGCAACTGCTAAGTGTGTGAGCATGCCCAGTACGCCATCGTGTAGATGGACACAGAGTACATTCCACACTGCGCCCTTCCGTGATTACACTCCGTGTGCATGCAAGTTGGCCCTTTGCAACAGCTAAGTGTGTGAGCATGCCCAGTACACCATTGTGTAGATGGACATACAGTACATTCCAAACAGACGTGTGATACTAAGCTTGTGGGCATGGCCATTGACATCCTGTATAGCCATGGTGGTCATCCAGGCACCAGATGTCCAATTTCAATGTCACGATGGACGCCTACATTGAACACACTTGTTGCTCTCTTGAAGGGTGTACTGTCTGTGGCGTATCCCATATCTATTCAGTGTTGTTGTGCTCCATAGATATTTAGTTGGCCCGTTGACGGCACTGGCGTGATGTTCTTCATCTCACATTGCTGCAGTCCTAACACTTGGGTAGTCCGCTGTCCCAGTCGGCCCGAATACCAAAGTATAAGGCTGACGTCGGTCAAGGCGCATTATTCTGACGTCAGGACGTCAGGGTACAAATGCGCATGACCGACGTCATATCCTCAGTCTTTTTTGCCGCATGGTCCGATGCAGAAGCAGTATTGCGAGTGCAGGTTGGCGTTCTGAAATTTTCTGAAGTCGGAGTTTCAGACCGAATCAAAGTTGGCTAAGTACCCGTTGGGAATATTTTGTTTTTTCTTGCCTCAGTATTTAACCGATGTCAGAAAAAGTGAATAACTGTATTTCTTGTGGGAAACAGATACCTCATAGGGATTACCATACCTTGTGTATACCTTGCTTAGGGCCTGAGCACGACGTTGTTGGATGTCGCCTTGTGCTAGATTTAACAAACGCACTATAAAGAGAAGATTAGACTGTGCCAGGTTAGTTTTGGGAAGCGTTGTAATTATAAAATGCCGCCGGATGCTCCGCCGCTTCGATCAAAAAGCGCAAGGACAAAGCAGCAAAGCCTAGGTTGGAAGAACCGTCTGTCCCGGACGTCGGTTCTTTAGAGGGCTCGGTGGAGACGGAGGTTCTGCCAGAAGTTTCTTTGGAGTCTCAGGGAGAGACTTTACTGTTACAAGATGTGTCCTCTCAGGAGGTAGGCCAGGCTGAAGGGGCTTCTCAGGTAGCTGTTCTCCCTCCCTTCCTAAGGTGGTTAGGCCCTCCCCTTCTGTTTCCAAGGCTTCTTCGAGAGGCAGGCCAGGTTTAACTTCAGTGGGTGTCTCTCCTTGTTCTTCAGGGTCTCTGCCTAAGAAACATATGCTTAAAATGGCAGAAGATTTGATTACTATGATTAGAGGTTCTATGCCCCCTCCTGATAAGAGGCCTAGGGTGGAACCTGAGCTTGAGAGTTTTGAGCAGTGTTCGAGGCTTCTGAGTCTTCGGCTGAAGACTTACAGGAGTATCCTCCTTATTCTGATTCTGATGTAGATGATTCTACTCCTTCTCCTCCTGAGGATTTTTCTTTTTCAGAGACTCTTCATTCCATGAGGGAGCATTTTAAATGGGAAGGTCAAGATTTCTCTGATTCCAGGAAAAGGCTTAGGGAATTTTGTTTCTACCCCAGCATAGGCCTTTAGCTATACCTCCTGTTCTGGATGTGGTGGAAGATGTTTTGCAGAGGCTTCCCTGAACCCTGATTCTTTGCCTCCTGCCCCAGTTAAACCGGATAGGTATTATAGGGTGCCTGAAGCTCATAAGTATCTTTTAAGAGTCCTAGGGCAGACCCAGAAACTGTTTCTCAGGGGCCTAAAGGTGTTAAGGCTTCTGTTGTTAAAAATCCTGTTCCTCCTGATAAAGAGGCAAGGGCTTTGGATAGATGGGGAAAGAAGGTGTATACTTCTTCCACTTTAGCCATGAGGGCTTTGAATTGCCAGTTCCACATGTTAAAATACCAAAATTATCTCCTTTCACAATTGAAGTCTAAGGTGGATGCTCTGGCGGAAGGTATTGAGTGTAAAGAGTTGCAGGATTTAGTTCATGTTTCTGAACAGGTGGGTAAGCATTCTTTGCAATGTGGTTTTGATGCTGTACAGGCCTCTTCGAGGGTGGCTGCCACTGGTTCTGTTCTTCGCAGGCACGCCTGGCTGAGGGATCAGAATTTGGCTGAGCATGTTAAGACAAGGATTTTAGATGCTCTGATGTGTTGTTTGGTTCGCCTGTGGAAGCAGTTTTAAAGAAAATGGAGGACAAGGCTAAGTCTATGCAGACTGTTAAAGATTTTTTGCAGGTTCAGCCTCCGAAGTTTAGTAGAAATTGGCCTACTAAGGGGTGGACATATCCTTCTTATGATTCCCAGTCTAGGGGTAGGTCTAGACGTGGTAGGGGCAGAACTCAAGGTTCTTTTAGGCCTAGAACAGGGAGTTCACCTGCTCAGTCTTCTGGTGAGGGCAGGGGTCAGTCCTTTCGTAAACAGACCCAATGACCTGCCTTTTCAGCTGCCAGAGCCTTCGCCTGGCAGCACCTTTAGGAGGAAGGCTGGCACTTTTCAAAGAAAATTGGAGTTTAATTACCCAAGACAGATGGGTATTGGATATCATTCACCACGGTTACAGGTTTTATTTCCATACCTTGCCTCCTTTCAAAGGCATGCCAGACATTCCTCCTCTACAAAGAAAAGAGGCTCACAAGCAAATTTCTCTGTTACTCCAAATAGGGGCCATTCAGCCAGTTCCTGTGCCAGAAAGGGGCCTAGGATTTTATTCTCGCCTGTTCCTAGTACCAAAAAGGGGAACACGTGGAGACCAATTTTGGATTTATCTATCCTCAACACTTATCTGGACATTCCCAAGTTCAAAATGTTGACGTTACAACAGCTTTTACCTCTGCTGGGAAAAGATCACTGGATGGTAACTTTAGATCTCAAGGAGGCTTACCTTCATGTGCCTATCAGACTAAGTTGCAGGAAGTATCTGCTTTCGAGCTGGGAATTCCCATTATCAGTTCTCTGCATTGCCCTTTGGCTTATCTACTGCGCCCAGAGTATTCACAAAAGTTCTGGCTCCAGTGATAGCTTACTTCAGGCTAAAAGGAATACAAATCTATCCTTACTTGGACGACTGCCTGATTCTGGCTCAAGAAAAGGAAGACCTTTTTTCAGCATTTGGAATATGTGATAGCAGTGCTAAGATGCCTGGGGTATTCTGTGAACGAAATAAAGTCCAGTCTAGTACCCTCTCAAGACATGTGCTTTCTGGGTGTGAGACTGAATACAGCAACCCAGATGGCCTTTTTAACCCCGGACAAACAAAAGAATCTTTCCCTTTACTTCCATCAACTATCTCTTCAGTCCGGGCTGACTGCAAGGACAGTCCTTCAAGCCTTAGGGTTCATGGCATCTTGTATTCTGGTGCTTCCCAATGCCAAACTGCATATGAGGAAGCTGCAATGGTATCTCAAAAATGTATGGACACAGCACTGCCAGGATTTGGACACTGTCATTCAAATAATACCTTGCATTCAAAAGGAATTTTGTGGTGGGCTCAGGAATGTCACCTAAACAAGGGACTCTCTGTGACCCGGCCAGAGGCGAGTCAGATTCTAACGACAGATGCCTCAGACATAGCTTGGGAGCTCATCTGAATGGAAAGTGGATACAAGACAAGTGGCCTGCCAGACTACAGCATCTACATATCAACATGAAGGAGATGTTAGCAGTCCAGTTTGCATTAATGGCTTTCAAGGAGTTACTTCTTCCAGGGCAGGTGTTGATTCTAACAGACAACACAACTGTCATGTGGTACATCAACAAACAAGGGGAACACATTCTTATCCTCTATGCAGGCAAGCAATGATTTTGTGGGAGACTGCGCTCAGCTTGCAACTAAATCTTCAGGCAAGGTTTCTGCCGGAGCACAGAACTCCTTAGCAGATGTGTTAAGCAGGCAAATCATGGATCCCCACGAGTGGAAACTGGATCTTCATGTATTTCGAAATTGACAGTGTCATGGGGAACTCCAGACATAGATCTGTTCGCTTCTCCACTAAACCACCAGCTGCCAAAGTTTTGCACGAAAAGGTTTCATCACACAGCTTGGAAAGTGGATGCTCTTTCTTTCAGTTGGAAAAATCTTCATGTGTATGCCTTTCCACCTCTGCCTCTCCTCCCAAAGGTACTCCTAAAGGTCAGACAAGACAAGCCAAGGATGATTTTAATAGCTCCAGATTGGCCTCGGCAACACTGGTACCCATTACTGAGGAGTCTGGTAAGGAAGCCACCATGGCCTTTACCTTTGATTCCACACCTATTGTCTCAGAGGGACGGTCATCTACTCAATGTCAAGCTTCACTCTCTTCATCTAACAGCCTGGCATATTCTGTTTTGAACCACAGCACGTCTCAACTTCCACAACAAGTTTTGAATGTGATTATGGAAGCCAGAAGACCTAGTACAAGGAAAGTGTACGCAGAAAAATGGAAGAGATTTTTATTTTGGAGTGCAGCAAAGGATTTGGAGGTTTCTGAGCCTAATTTGAGTGTGGCTCTTCAATATCTTACTGAGTTATTGGACAAAGGTTTGTCTTTCTCTTCCATTAAGATTCATGCTGCAGCAATTTCAGCTCACTATGATTGTGATCCACCATTGTTTTCTCATCCTTTGTTCAAGCAATTTCTTAGAGGGGCAAAGAATATAAGACCCCCACGTAGAGCTCCTACTCCTGCTTGGGACCTCAATTTTGTGTTGGAGAAACTTACTCTACAACCTTTTGAGCCTGCGGCTACTGCTGAATTGAAATACTTGTCATGGAAGACTGCTTTTTTGTTGGCCATTACTTCTGCAAGAAGGGTTTCTGAATTGCAGGCCCTTATGGCGGTTGAGCCTTTTGATTTTCCATAAGGATAGGGTATCATTACGCACTAATCCTTCCTTTATGCCTAAGGTGGTCTCTAGTGTGGCTTTAAACCAAACTATTCATTTGCCTACTTTTTATGCAGATCCCCAAAATAAGGGGGAAAAGATTTTGCACACTTTAGATGTACACAGGCAGTTGTGTTATTATTTAAGCAGGACTAAGGATTTTAGGCAGTCTCAGCAGTTGTTTGTTTCTTTTGCTTTGAGTTCTCAGGGCAAGCCTGTGTCAAAACAAACTATTTCTAAGTGGATTGGGTTTTGCATTGCATTTTGTTATTCCCATCATGGCAAGGAGATTCCAGCTGGGATTAGGCCTCATTCCACTAGGGCTACTGCCACTTCAACAGCATTTCTAAGGGGGGTGGCAACTAAGGATATTTTGGAGGCAGCTACTTGGAGTTCAGTGCATACTTTCTCTAAGCATTACCACCTTCCTCTCTACTCTAAATCTAGGGCTGGTTTTGCCACGGCTATTTTGCATGGCATGTTGACAGCTCCTGCTTCTTTATGATTTGCCAGCCTCCCTTACCTCTGCTTTGGGATTCTACCCAAGTGTTAGGACTGCAGCAATGTGAGATGAAGAACATAGTACAGTTTTGTACCTACCATAAATGTAGATGTTCAAGATCCACATTGCTGCAGTCCAATTTACCTCCCTCCTTCCCTCTGTGTTTAGGGGTGGTTGTGTGGGTGGGTTGTACTTTGTAAATTGGTATATATTGTACATATATTTGCTACAGAAGTGTTTGGTGTTCTTTGGTTTTGGCCTTATCTTTTTAGGGTCTACTGACATCTGGGGCAAGAAAAGACTGAGGATATGACGCCGGTCATGCGATTTGTACCCTGACGCCCTGACGCCAGAATAATGCGCCTTGACCGACGCCAGCCTTATACTTTGGTATTCGAGCCGACTGGGACAGCGGACTACCCAAGTGTTAGGACTGCAGCAATGTGGATCTTCGAACATCTACATTTATGGTAGGTACAAAACTGTACTTTGTGCACGTCTACCTTGGGACGGTAATATGCTTTCAGACCGCCACTCTCTAAACATTCCCTATCGGCATCTTTGCCATTGCGGATGATGTCACCCACCTAGAAGTATGCCTCTTGGAGTGCTGTGTTCAGTAATCTCGGTAGTGCTCTGTAAATGCGTAATGCTGTAGTGTGTTAGAGTAGGTAGGTGTGTGTTCAACTCCCGGCCCTTCCAAGTGTGTGTGTGTGTGTGTGTGTGTGTGTGTGTGTGTGTGTGTGTGTGTTTCCAGCTGCCTGGGGACACAGTAATGCTTTTAGATGCCTCACAACACATACATTCCCTATCAGCATCTTTGCCTTTGCGGATGATGTCACCCACCTAGAAGTATGCCTCTGGGAGTGCTGTGTTCAGTAATCTTGGTAGCACGTTCTGTAAATGCGTAATGCTGTAGTATGTTAGAGTAGGTAGGTGTGTGTTCAACTCCCGGCCCTTCCAAGTGTGTGTGTGTGTGTGTGTTTCCAGCTGCCTGGGGACACAGTAATGTTTTTAGATGCCTCACAACACATACATTCCCTATCGGCGTCTTTGCCTTTGCGGATGATGTCACCCACCTAGAAGTATGCCTCTGGGAGTGCTGTGTTCAGTAATCTCGGTAGCGTGTTCTGTAAATGCGTAATGCTGTAGTGTGTTAGAGTAGGTAGGTGTGTGTTCAACTCCCGGCCCTTCCAAGTGTCTGTGTGTGTGTTTCCAGCTGCCTGGGGACACAGTAAAGCTTTTAGATGCCTCACAACACATACATTCCCTATCGGCTTTTGCCTTTGCTAATGATGTCACCCATCTAGAAGTATGCCTCTGGGAGTGCTGTGTTCAGTAATCTCGTAGCTGCTCTGTAAATGCGTAATGCTGTAGTGTGTTAGAGTAGGTAGGTGTGTGTTCAACTCCCGGCCCTTCCAAGTGTGTGTGTGTGTGTGTTTCCAGCTGCCTGGGGACACAGTAATGCTTTTAGATGCCTCACAACACATACATTCCCTATCGGCGTCTTTGCCTTTGCGGATGATGTCACCCACCTAGAAGTATGCCTCTGGGAGTGCTGTGTTCAGTAGTCTCAGTAGCTGCTCTGTAAATGCGCCATGCTGTAGTGTGATAGGGTAGTTAGGTGTAAGTTCGATTCCCAGGCCTGCCAGATGTGTGTGTGTGTGTGTGTGTGCATGCTCCTGTCCACCTGGGGACTCAGGTTATGCTTTTAGACGCTTTGCAACACAGATGTATCCTGCTGACGTCTTTGTCTTTGCGGATGTTGACACGCACCTAGTAGAATGCCTGTGTGTCTACTGTGTTTAGTAATCTCGGTAGCGTGTTCTGTAAATGCGTCATGCTGTTGTGTGATAGGGTAGTCATGTGTAGGTTTGATTACCAGCCCTGCCACATGTGTGTGTGTTTGTGTGTGTGTGTGTGTGTGTGTGTGTGTGTGTGTGTGTGTGTGTGTGTGTGTATGTCTGTATCTCTCTCTATCTATCTATATATATATATATATATATATATATATATAATCTATTTTCTGCCCATACCTCTGCTCTTGCATGGACAGCTGACTGTTTCATGTATCGCATATTTGCATAGCTTTCACATACCAATGAGGTATGTTGCAACTCCCAACATTGTCCATGCAACGTCCGTGTTACGGGCGGTGTTACACGCCCTTACAGGCGTTTGCTGTATATCTTGGCAGACATCTATCCTTGCTGTGCTCTCACTGTACTCGTACACGCCGGAGGCTTCATGTATCATGGCCTAGTTTTGATGTGTGTATGTCTATTTGTGCTGTGTGCATGGCTCTGGGTATTTCCCACTATCATCATTTGTAAAGGTGACAGCCCTATAGGTTCTTCATGTAGACTGCTGTGTCATTTGACATGTCAGCACATACCTGCGGACAGTACTGCACGTCCTACTGCAGCGCATGTCATACTTTCTGCATTATCTTGCAGTCGATATTGCTGTTTCCTCACACATGGATCTGTTTCTGTTCATACCACTCCACCTCCTAGAGCAAGTTGCTGGACAAGGCCTTATCTGATAGTGGGACACATCGGGGCAGTATTGACATGTTGCTCTTACAAACGTAGATAGTTGACACAATAATAGGTTTTGCATTAGTATGGCTTTTCTGTCGGATTTGGTGTCTTACTCACATGTTTGTCATTATTTCATGTCTTCAGTTATCATGAAAGTGCCAGAATGTTACTGTTGTTACGTGGAACACACCAAACATATGAGGCAGAACTCTGCACATTCTGCGTAAATCTGTACAGTTGCGGAGTATGTGTCTGTAACAAAATATCAACTTTCTGACACCAATACACACACTGTGTGGCGGCATCACAGGCCACATGCCATTACATTTATATTGCAGGACACACCCACCCAGACAGTTGTATTCCTCACACAGGCCAACAGCTGCTTATCCACACTAATTGATCTATCATGTACCGTGTGTGTGCGCCGGTATTTGCGCTTTCCGTCAGTGGCAGAGCTCACGTACGTGTCTGGGGGACTGGACATTGTTACGGTGACACTGCATGACACCCTGAGGGACACATTACTTTTGTGTCTATTAACCTTCCACATTGACATTCACAGGGCATACGTTGTCATTCACATTTGCTTGTACATGTTTTCTCATTTGTCCTGATGTCTTTCTTCTCACCTGTCCACCTAGTATCACTAGTTCTGTACATGTATTTTGGACAGGTTACCTTCATACCCCTAACCTGTACACATTATGGGTAAACGCCCTGACGTTTGACCTTGTTACATTTGTCATAGTGATGTGCCTTTCTGGTAAATTGCTGGCAAGGCATTACAGACTGTGCGGTAGATAATAGTGACTGACATTTCCATTACATGATTAGTAACACTCATAACATCCGTATTCATGGGTACGCCAGTTTTCTCACGACGTTCTGACTTTGTCTGGGGTATATCTAATATAGTCCCTATGTGTATTTCATGAACTATGCCTCAGTGCAGCTGTGTTATTCTGACAGTTTGCCAGTTATGGGGACCATCTTGGTCGTACGCATGTCCATCCATGATAATCGCCTTCATGACACTGATATAGGGCCCTACATATTGCCAAAATGGTTTCCGCAATATCCAGTGGATGGTTTGCCCCATTATTGAGAATATAGGCGTGTGCTATACCCACATCACTCCCACGGGGCGGGCCTACGAAATCCCTGCCAAACAACACCTAGGCCCATTTCTGCATACCCATGATTCCCATACCTGACAACCCTCTACAGAACCCATTACACGTTTAATGTGTGCGGTACTGAAGTGTGGAGACACTTATATGCACTCCCCACTCTCCGGATATCAGTTCATACGTCATACATTCTATCGACACATGTGTCGTCACCCTTGCACCTGATACTGTTGCATGTACAGCTATTTCGTATTTGCTGCGGTCACTTCTTTTGCGTCAATGTCGGTTGACACTACGTAAGATTCAATTTTTGGAGTCCTGCAATGGACACCTATCTGCATGTTTAAAGTGTAGAACTTGCTGGACTGTCACTTTCTGGCCATTGGTTTGGAATGCTGCGGTTTATTCACGTTTCCTGCATGTCTATTTGTCTACCTATATTAGATATAACGTCACCTATTTATGTACATATGTCATATCTACGGGACATAAGTCTGTTGTGTATACATATATACATGTACAATCCTCATTTCATAACTTGCTTTGGTTTACGTCTGTGGATTATGTATATACACATATATCTATATCCATACCATACCATTCCACTATACAGATTGTCGCAGAGTGTACAGCTGCTTGCCCCTTTATCTTCGCTGTGTTTTAAATAAACATTTGTCTATCTGGCAGTGTCGTGGAATTTCATTTGAGACTTACAGTGGGGATTTCTGGCAAGCAGTTCAGGTTACGACTGCATACCCTTCAGAGAATACCCTTCAGAGAATCCATGCTACTGACACACCCATTATTCTATCCACTTTCTATGTTTGTTCTGGCACATATCTGGTGTTTGTCCCTATTTGTACCGGTAGTTAGCATGGCTTTGTCCGGTTTCATACTTTACGAGGTTAACAGGTTTGAGCCATGTATAACTAACATGGGGGAAACAGCATTCATTTACTATGCTGTGAGTGGATCACACACGCACAGGCGCACTTGCATTTCCTTATTGTGGGTTACGAGGCGCATGCATATCCTTATTATGGGTTACATATGTTTAGTAAGTCTTTGTGCTTACGTGGGCTTTATTACTTGTGACAGTACCAGTAATTATCTGTAATACGGTTAACGGACGCTATGAAACACACGTTCACCTTTACATATTTAACTGTCTATACATCACAGACGCATTCATTACACTTTCACATTATATGTGCTGTAGTCGTTGTTCAACCGGGACTGCATTCACGTTGGCCGGATGCTGTAACCACTATACGTTTGGTGTTCTGACTCATTTATATGCATACCCGTAGTACATAGCTACATTAACATATGCCTCACCACTTCACTTACGTCACAGGCATCCATTCTCCTGCTGGGAAAAATGGGGTACTACGTTACACATTCCCTATCCCTACTGCTGTGGACCCACGCTGCATATTTCATCACTGCAGGGATATTCAGAACCCAAAGGCTGATAGTCCTGACACATACAGGTCTTTAGCTGTCAGGGTGTTCATGTGGTGATCTGGGTTTAGGCTTGTCCGCCTAGTGAACGGAACTGCCCTGACCATGTTCAAATGTCAGACAAAGCACATGGACAGGGTTTGTCCATTTTAAACATTTAATCTGTGTTTACAGACACAGGTGTTTGGGCACATGGTCAGCAGCTTATGATGTTGGCAATACATAATATGGGTGGGGGCGGTTACGATACATAATCCACGGTGAGTGGTGTTCCCATTCACATTTGACTATTTCCTGTATTCATTCTTACGAGGGTTATTATTTTGCACATGACTTAACTATGAATTAACTATGGGTATGCAGTAGTACAGTCAACATATGTGACGGCTTGTTACAGTATATATGTACGGACCTCTGTAATACTGGGGACTACCCCACATCCTTCACAGCATTTCCTGCTTATGTACATACTATTATTCCTTGAACTTTCGAAGCTTGTGAGAGCAGTAATTACATCTGTCCCTATTTGTCCACCCATCCTTTTAGGCTTTGTCCAGGTTTTGTTGCTGTAATAGGTTGAGAGGTGGTGTTGGTATGTGATTGAGTTGAATATATACTGTCGATAATTCAGTGGGGAGTAGGGTTACCACTTGTTCCTCTTTGCGAGGGGGGGGTCCCACTTTGGACAGTTGTGTCCTGCGACGACACCTAAGACATGGCAAATGT
Source organism: Protopterus annectens (assembly GCF_019279795.1). Taxonomy (NCBI): domain Eukaryota; kingdom Metazoa; phylum Chordata; order Ceratodontiformes; family Protopteridae; genus Protopterus; species Protopterus annectens. Next base: position 920,330,376 of record NC_056727.1, on the reverse strand, counting down.
CCTGTGATTTTAAGACAATAATATATTTCTTCATTTCTGTACTAGTTGCATGATACAGGTATTTTGTATCTGGAACACATAACTATTATTTGGGATAGATAACCTATTCAAATGCTATGGCATTAGCTTTTATCTTGGCATACACGTGTAATTCTGTACTTTGCACAGGCCGGGGGTATGTTTTATCCTGCAAATTCTCACATTTCTACAAGGGATGTCCCACCTTGGCCATCTGAACGGGTGGCAACCCTAGTGGGGTGACCTGCATGGTGGACAGCTGTTCCATCCTGCGTAGTATGAATTGCATGTCTGTGTAGATACTGACCAGTACCGTGACTACACATACATGTTTTGTCCAGATGTGTACAGTAATGGACACCGTGGCGTGTAAACAACTCTGAGGTTTCAACAGGTTACTTATCCCACGCGGGATGTACACACATTTTGCCGTAACATTAACGCACGGGCATTTGGATTTACGTACCTGTGATGGGATGTTTACAAATGTGGGATACATATTTGCAATCCGGACACTGCCTAGGACGATACTTCCTACTACATATGGGGAATACCCACTATGTGTAGGTGTACGGATGCGCAAGGTTGGTAGCTGGATTTGGTGGACATTCAGACATGGGTGCGGGTTATGTGCTATACAGGGGTTGTTGCGTATTGCATTTGCATGCATGGGTTCTACTTTTGGATATCCCGGTTCCGCATATTGCATCCTATGTGTATGTGACGGTTACGTTCATGTGTATAGCACATTTTAATATACATATGTTTGTGTGTGTTTGGTATACAATGTGGACTGTCAGGTTTCTTTACGGTTGTTATATAGCCACAACTGCCCAGCTGTGTACTATCACTACCACTGTGGGACTGCTGGTGACCATACCCATGGGGCTAGGCATGTGTATTGGTGGCGCGCTGACATGATGCGCTTCACTTCCACTGGGTATAACTTCTGACAGTGCAGTACATTACGGACACACGATTTTAAATATCATTTGTTCCATGTATGGTAACTCATATTATGTTGCGTGCATTACTGTTTGGTTCTCCATTTTGTGTGGCCGGGAACTGTCTTGCATGCTGTGCATACGTTTCATTATCCACGGACACTGATAGGTGCGATTACTATTGCAGGCAGGCTATAATATTCAGCAATTTAGGTTGCTCATCGCCAGCCGACATTGGCACGCCTCCGGCCGCAGCTTAGTAACGCCCCATGCACTCGCGCATGTGTCCTATGCACGTGGATGTGGTAGCGGCGCACCTTCATTAATATGCATATGGAGCTACTACACCATTTATACGCCGCACGGCCGGTACAGGCCTTACACCGAGCTTCATGAATCCGGGGGAAAATGTGAAACAAGTACTAATGACATTAATTTGGAAGGACGCAGGCATAGTTATTAAGATTTTTTTCATATTAAAAACATCATTTCGATGAGTTAATATAATTCATTATTTTTACCATTGAGTATTTGTATGGTGTGGTAATTCTTAATAATGAATGTGTGCCGAGCCCCTTCAATGTGGAACAATATGGAAGATGGAATTTTTTAAATTAAAATCAGGAGCACTACTCATAAGTTACAGTTAAGAGGTATGGTCCATTGTTACTCTTGGCTTTTTCACTGATTCTTGAGCAAATAAGTTGAGCTGTATAGGGCTTGCAGCAATTCTTAACTGTACTTCACTTTAAAGAACATCCCTCATCCACACTTCTTCATCTGAGTCTGTCCCTATTAACTCAACTGCCCCTGATTTTACCTCATACTTTTGTATGTTTTTGGCTTTGTTCCTGTTTCTTGTGTTAAGAAGTTGAGAGAGAGTAATTTACTTTTTTATAAGAGTTGCACATCTGGAATATGCATAAACAAAATAGTAATAATTGCTGGGGTGTCTGTTGGAGAGACTAATTGCTATTATTTGCTCATTATTCTGGCCTTTGCAAGTTTAATGTAATTTGCATGAAGCAACTTGGAATAGTTTAAGGTGTGGTTACTGTTTGTGTTGAACAAGCTGATGTAGATTATGCTCAAAAATAACTTTATGCAACACACTTCAGCAGAATTGAATGATCATAATTTTAAGAGAACACGTACATGGGAGACTAAACAATTAAGGTCTTATCTCCTCGAACAAGGCAACTATGAGCATTTTTATACTGTAATAGTTTCTGAACAACCGTTTTGTTATCTATCAAACTACAGCTGTTGACTAATTCAAATGAAACACTTCTGTATTGTTTATTTTACTACGAATATGCAGATTCCTTATCTGTGCCTTTCCTTATTAAGCAAAGTTCCAATCTTCACGTTGGTGCTTAGAAAAATACCAAGATAGTAGAAGAAAATTCAAGGTAGGCACCATCTTGAAACAACATGGATTCCACTTCTAAGAAAGAATATTATATAAAACACTAAAAGTTTTCCTTTTTACTCTTCTTCCTTCCCAAGTACATTGCATATCCAACATTTTGTTATGATAGTCAGATGTCTGAAGTGTACATAATAGTGGCTTCAACTGCTGGGTGGGGGTGGGAGTTGTTTGATGAAAGTAACCAACCCTGTTGTAGTTTGCTTAGTTTAAACAGTCACTAATCAGTCTTTGCATGTCTAGTGTGCAGTTGTGTCATGTAAAATGGAATACTTTATTACTGTAAGCATAATTATTATTTTTTTCACCAAAATCCAGTATCTGTTGTGCCCACTGTCAGTAAAATGGCTGTAATTGATTGGTACAGAGGACATCTGTGTATACAGTGATTTAACCAAGTTGTTGATCACGGTGAAGCACAATGTATTGTATGTGCTGAAATACTATAAAACTATTATTGATAAGGTTTATTCTTGTGTGGGGGGGGGTGGTTGCAGTGCATTTAGGAGTAACAAATTGTCTATAATTTCTTTCACCTCCCATCACAAGCTTTAGTGTCATGCAGAATAAATGTCTGTCTTTGGTGGTCTGTCAGAAGCATGTTGTGTATATGAAACTGACTGATCATAGCTCTAGTTGAGTTCTTGGCTGTTTTTTTTTTTTTGTATGAATTCCGCATGCTCTCCCTGTTTCTCTATGGATTTATTCACATGCTCTGCTTTCTTCTGACACACCAAGACATGACATAGTTACTGGTGTTCCTCCAGTTTGCCTAAGGGTGAATGTGCAGTGCGTGTGTGTATGTATGTGTATGTGCACAATCTGTGTGCGTGTGTGCATTTTGTGATAGATTTAGCTTTTGTCAAAGGACATATCAGATGGTGTGTGTGTGTGTGTGTGTGTGTGTGTGTGTGTGTGTGTGTGTGTGTGTTTGTGTGTTTGTGTGTGTGCGTGCGTGCGTGTGTGGAGTTGTGTGAAAGATTAGTGCATCTTGTGATAGACCTTGCTTGTCAGACACAGTGTCAGTGTGTGCATGTGTGCTTGCTTACACAATATCACTTACCTTTGAACTCACAAAAAAAGCCACAAGCACATGCATAAATCTTCCGTGTAGCAATAAAAAAATAAACTGCTTGTAAATCATTATTTTTCAAAAATAAGGCATAAAATGCATCGCAGAACAGTCAAACCCTCATAGCTTCTTGGGGTAGCCTAGTGACCACTGCACCCCATGCTGTATAAGTGGATTTTGACACAGGCTTAATAGTGGTCTGTGCATTGAAACACACCTTGTCTAAAACTGGCCCTGCTTAGAGGCGTGAAGAGAAGGTTGTTGTAGCTTGCATATGCGGTTTGGGTTGTCTGCTCATTGTTTCTTTAATGTTTCCCTATAGACCTCAGAGATATATAGAGAAGGTCATTATAGTTTGTCTAGGGTAGTGTACTGTTTAGGAGCAATACATTTGGAATACATTACTGTAATTATTATTTTATTTTCATTTTCCTCATGCTCAAACATTAGACACATATATGAATGGCTATCTTTTTTGGGGGGCAAGGGTTAGGAGGCATACTGTTTACATCAACAAGTTAAAATGTTATTGTGTCTTGATTGTTCTTTCAGTTTCATTCCAGTCTGATGTCAGTGTGGTACACAGAAAAGGGTAGCCTTTTAGGAGAAGGGGTGAGGAGATATGCTGTAAATATGTTCCAGAGATACAGCCATCATTGAATCGAAAGATTGAAAAAAAGGCTCCAAAATGGACCTCAGAGCATCCATAACTCCATGGCTTTTAGGAAGCCTAGCATCTCTCCCGACATTTCCTTCATAGTCATTGCAGTTCAGTTTTGCCCATTTAGAGTGTGTTGAAAGGGTGCAGGAAAAAGCCAAAGAGTAAGACAGACTTAAAAAAATAAATACATAAAAATAAAAAAATTATAAAAAGTAATGTACATAGTGTGGGAAGGCCAGGATGGGGGAAGGTGGAGTAAACCAGGAGATGTGCTTTGGGGAGGCTCTATGCAGCACGGGGGTTGCCATGGAACCCATCACTTGGAGCACAGGTTCATTTTAGGCTGTCTGTGCCTACCATTATTTTAGTTGGAGTTGACTGATATGATAATGCTCATCATTAATAACTGCAAGTTTAATAATAACTGTGATGCAATGTCTCTTTCAGCTGTGTTTTTTAACCCTCTCCCAGGATAAGGTACAGGCCCATGTGAAAATCTGAAGCTGTTGAATTTCAAGACTACCTGTCACTACTGTAGTACTACCTCTGTTAGCTTCCTCTCATATATTTTGCCCTTGGTTTCACCGTAAACATTTAACCTGAAAGACCATGGCATGTATTGTAAAGCACTGGTTTCCCCCTTTTTTGTGTGGAAATAGCTGTAAAGGTTTAGACTGTCCCCCAGGGATTCCTTTTTTCCCAGCTGTAATGTTGGATAAACCCCTGTTCTATAGCTTTGCCCCGCCAGACAGATAGAGGTTCCAGTTTTGGCCTCTTTCCTCAGCAGTGTCACATGCCCAGTGTATTAACCATTTCTTATGTCTTCAGGCAAAGTACTGAGTAGTTCCTTCCTTATGCTGACATCTCCCAACATTTCAAAGGTAATAGCTTAGAAATTCACCCATTATTAAAGCAATTGCTTATTTCTGCAATGAACATATTGACATTATCTTCTGGTTTTCTTCTGTATTCTCTGTTAAACTTTTTTTTATAAACTTCAAGAGTAAATTTAAAACTTTCAAACAAAACTGTTTTGGCTTTATCATAATTACAACAATCTTTATCGGTCAGCATACATTAATGCATGCATTGCCATACCCTTAAACAGAGGAGTTGAAAATCTCACATATTGCCCAAGTCAGTTTGGTGTTACATTATACATATTCAGATTCCTGAATAAAACTGTCAAATGAATCCTTATCTTTATGTTGAGAAAACAGTTTAATGCTTACCATACTATTCAGGGATGTGTTTTCACCCTCATTACTCATATGCCCTTGTTAGGGTGTAATTAATTCTCTGTTGTTGACAATGCTTCTTGTTCTCTTGTTCTTCATGCTGATGCTAGCATAGCAGTATTTTGAAAGGTAACAGATACCCTTAAGCTAATAAATAAATATCCAACCACAAGCATTTATAGCTGAATAATAAAACTCTTTACTTGAAAAAATTAGATAAAAAATAAGCAGTGCACTTTGTATAAATTTGCAAAAAAAAAGTTAGCATATAGAATACTCTGTGTAACAGCTTATTTAGACCTGTCTCCACAGTTTGCTGAAGATTTACTTTTTTTGTCTGTTTATTTCTGATTTGAAACTCCAAGTAGTAATTGTAATCATTTGCAGTTATTGAGCTCCTGCATCAACTCTGTCCAGGAAAGTAGTCCATCTGCACAGTTCAGATTTAAGTATGTAGCTCAGTGGGTAATAGTGTTTCCTGTCTGGTTAAAAGAGTTCACATGAAAAAAAATCTTGTTTTTTTTTTCTACAGCACAAATTACGCTTATCCTGTCAACACAGCCTTTCTGTAAGGGGTGGGGGTGGGGTTCAAATAAAGTAATGCTTTGTGAGTTGAATGCTCTGCAACTGTGTGCTCTTCTGAGAAGCAGATTTAGTTTCAGTTTCTAAAAGTTCTGTTGCATTTCCCCTGAATAAATACAGTCAGACAGTATTCTTCGCATTTTTACATTCTGTAATGGTGTGTATTCTGAATGCTGCAAAGTGTATAGCAACCCATTATTATGAAAAAACATAATTACTTTTGCTTTTGTTTAGTACAACTTCTCTGTACAATGTTAGAATAAGCCAGCACACCTTTTTTGTCCCTGATACCTTCCATCTGTCAGCCTTCTTGAGACTCTTTTGGCCCAGTTGTCCCCCTCCAGTTGTCCCCCTCACAGTAAGAGCTGTTTTCAGCCTTGTCATATCCAATGGAGCAGGAACTGATTGCAGAGACCGTCATACAGGCATTCATCAGGACTTTTTGCTTTAAGACAATAAACTCGCCCTCTGATGCCTATTGTTGTAAGCTTTGTCACTGTAGGGGACCACTCTGCCCTCCTCTAAAGTATGGAATGATGCAGAGGGCTACCATCGCTAGGTTTATAAAGTTACACCCATATCCCTAGTTCTGGCTATATTTGGTGCCTTTTGAGCTTGCTGTTCTAAAGTGGCAATTGTCTGACTAAAGCCAGCTGGGAGACAAGACAGTAGCAGTCTAATGATATAAGGATGGATGGATCACCCTTCTTGATGAGGGTATGGTTGCAGAGATGATGAAGATTTTCAAAAATGTATGGTCTTGATGTTGAACAGTTCTTGTTAATGAGAAAAGTTGGTTCATGGGTGTTACCAAGTTTGTCTGTAAAATGGGAATTGTTAGATGAGGTGGATCCTAGGCAGTCTTTGCCAGTATTTTAAGTTTCTGAGACTTTTTCACAGAGTGGTTTGCATTATCTTGAAAATGAATGAATGATGGCAAGTGTCTCTGTGAATTGTGCAGCTTTTTGTTTACTAATCATTTTGTGTTGCAGGTTTTACTTTGTATATGACTCTGGGAACCGCCAAGAATTATTAATGGTTTACCATGAAGAGGCTTGCTGTTCTCTTAGTATACCTAATCTAGCGATGTCTATGAAAAGGTTTGTAATTAATCAAAATCAACTGAGCTTTTTATATATGGGTATTTGAACATGTTTCTGACAATTTCATTATACAGTCAAACAGATGAAAAATTGTGATTTATTTCTTCATGTTTGTCACAAAATGAAAATCACCCTTGCATTTCCACTTGAAGCTGATTTGCTGGTGAATTGTCTGCATCTTGTCACTTTTCATAGAATGAAAGCCACACTTAGCTTAAAGAACAAGTATGAAGGTAATCCTTACATCTATTACATCCATTTAACCAGGGATTGGCTGATAATTTTTTTAACTAAGATTGGTGACTTTATTTGGTGGACTGTGATTGAATTCTTTGTCTTTTCTGTTCTGGTTTGTCTTTTTTTATCAAAAGATTCCAGGCTTAGGTTCAGGTGCTCTATGTTGATAGACTTTCATATCATGTATCATGCTATAAAACTTCTCCTAGTTCTTGTGTCTGCCAGTTCTGTGGTGCCACTCTCACAGTTTGAATTTTAATCCTGACTTCTGTCAGTCAGACATCACAGTGTTTGATTCCTAAAGTGGTTTTGCCTTCTGATTGTTTATGTGGTTGCAAATAATGGACCAAGTCCCACACCAGCCTTGTTTCCATTGACAGAGTGACATGCATCAGTACTGTAAGTGATCGCAGTTCAGTGCAGCTACTCATGAGTGTTAGAAGAAGAATCTGTTGCCCTACTTCACTAATAGGATGGTGGGGATGGTTGAAAGTTTTATAAGTGTGGATCAGTGGGAAGGACACTACTGTCAGCATAAAGCACTTTTTTACCAGGATGCTGCTTGTCACGGCAGAAGTCTTGTAAGAGACGAATCATCATGTGATGTTCATCATTCTCACTGCTGCAGTAGACTTTTGTCTATATGGGCTGTATCCTGCTTATGATACAGCAAGTAGCCAACGTCACAGAGCTCTGGCTCCCTCCAACACTTTCAGTGTGACTGATCTCTGGTCACAAGAGGAGAATCAGCTGTCAAAGTGAAGGAAATTTCAGGACTGCCTTCCCCATTGAAAGGGAAAGAGTTTACTTATCCTTAACCTATAAAGATAAAGCAGTAGTCAGAGTGAAGGCATGGGTTGGAGCCAGAGCATTGTATATATAGCCTGTTATGTCCTAGGCAGGATACAATCCATACAGCCAAAAGGCTAATACAACAGTGAAGAGTTTGAACATTTACTGTCATGTTGTTGTTGTTTGTCTTTCGGCTTTTCCCTGTTAGGTGTCGCCACAGCGGAACTCCGGTCCGCTAATGATTGGCAGTTAGTTTTTTATGGTGTCGAGTTGCCAGCCCGACGACCAACCTTCAACGAAGGCACGCCCATTCAACGCATGTCTTTTGAATGCCCACTCGACCGCGGCGAGGACATGCAGACTCCACACAGAAGGCACTCCCAAGCCAAGAATCGAACGGGAGAACCTCTTGCTAGGAGGCAACAACACTACTGCTGCACCACTGCGGAATGGTAAGTGCAATTTATACAACTGCACTTTCCTCTGCTTTGACAACTGGCTGCAGGTGGTTCCTTTGAGGGACTTCTTGGTATCATCTCAATAGTAGACACTCATGCAGTTGCCATCCCTGAGGTTAACATCAGACTAGAAAATGTCCATTCTGATCCCATCGAGAATGATTGCTTTGAGACATACAGACCTTACCCAAAGCTCAGCATTGTGCACTGTCAGTCCTTCCTGCTGAAAGGGTCAGGAGGTCATGAATGTGGCAGGTGCAGATGTAGTGGATAGTCCAGGTGCTTGATGGCTGCTGTAGTCTTCTTCATGTTCTTCACATGGTTGGTAACCCAAAGGACTGTGAGTTGTCAGTGGCTGCAGAACCAGCAAGCTCTTAGAGGTGTGCCTTTGGTGTCTAATACTTGTATTGTAGTTCTGGAGTGATGAACAGTTTTAAATGGATTTCCCATTCACACAGATGAATCAGATGAATGCATCACAGGTTCCGATGTTGAATGCTTCATTGATGGACTGGTGAGCTCATCTTGGCTTTTACATGGTTCAGCAGAAGTAGTGCATCTTGCAGAGACTCTCCACATCAGGTAGATATAGGTTCTGACAGTCCTCCTTGCCTTAAAGGACTTGGTGGGAAAGCTGATTTCAAGGCTGCCCCGATTAAATCTAGCAACCAGTCTGTTATGTGGTACCCAGGTAAGCAAAGACACTTGTATTATTGCACAGTGTAAAGAAATGCAGTGCACAGCTGGCAGTAGGGCATAGACAGAGGCATCACTCTGTCAGCAGTTCTTATTTCAGATTAAGTGAATCTGCTGGTAGACTTGCTGAGCCATTTCTCCTGTCCTGATAGTTCTCTGTCAGAAATGGTAGTCTTGGTACTTTAAAAACGAAATTACAATTTAGACAAAAACAGTGAATTCCAAATCTTGTTGAAGTTTTACAGCATCTTTTTGCAAAAAGACTTTGACCCTATCTCTCCGATATGAAGTACTATGTTTACATACTCCTTCTAGTTATATATACTGATCCAGAGATCACTATACTTTTGAAAAGGGAAGTGCTCCACGATATCTCAGCCCTGAACTTTCCTACTCATTCCCACTTTCAGTTCCACTATTACAAAGGTCTCATTTACAGTCCTGAAAATATCAGCATTCACCCAGCCTTGTCCTGGTGCTGTGACTGGTTCAGATCTTTTGTAAGTGAAGCACTGTTGAGTTTGTCACATTTGCAACTTAGAAAAATGCAGTTCTCTACTTTTTCAACTCTCTACAGCAGGCCAGGGAGAGTTTGTGGCTGATTCACTTCTTCTCGTGGGAGGCAAGATTCATTTTCCTGCACTGCACGTCTTGCTGATTTTGCACCTCATCTCAAAATTCAGAGAGAGAAAAAAAAGTAATCCTGTTTGCCCCTTATTTTTATCTGAGAAATGTGTCGATTCAGACTTATAGGTTCCCAAAGATACAGAAAGGAATTTTGTTTATAGTTAAAAAGATCTCCCATGGCTGAAAGTGACAGCTAGCTCTGCCTCAGTCCTTGATTTCTTCTCTAGACCTCTGACCACCCCCCCCCCCCCCCCAGGCCTTGTAGCTTTGTTGCCAGAAGGGATTGAGGCTACCAGGAAGCCTTCACCTTGCAGGCAGTCTGAAAAGTGGGAAAGATTCACCATTTGAGCAGAGTGGTACTCAATACCTCCTTAGTCTGTCAGTTTCCACATTATACTGAACTATCCTTGATAGCTTTATGATTGGGCCTCAGATTTTCCATGGTCAGAGGTTGCATACCAGCTGTTCCTGTCCATCATGACCTTGTGTAGAGCAACATTATGCCCAGCTCTGTCTGGTCATTTAGGTTATTCAAAAAGTGCTGCATCTGTATGCGCTTCTTTCCCCTGTGGGACTTGGATTTCAGGATTGACAGGTTTATCCATTCCCCTATCCCTTTGTAACCTGTTTGTTCGGTGACCTTGAAGTTTGTTTCTTGGACAATATTTTTTTCTGGTGGCTATCACCTTTTCTTGCAGGAAGTTGGAGTTGCATTCCCTGCTATGTACAGAACCTTATCTAGTCTTTCCTAAGGATAGTGTTTCTATTATGATCAGCCTACATTTCCTCTCATAAGTACTGTCAGAATTGTCTTTGAATCAGTAAATTCATCTCCCTTTTTTCTTTGGTACTGCCAGAGGAGAGTTTTGCAGCTCTTCCGCAAAAAGTAATGGAACCTTCAGACATAACTTCCAATAACCTAGAGGAAGACATAAGACAACTGCGTACTGACCTATTTAAAATAAACAAAACACTGGTTGAGTATATCAGTACAAACAAGAAAAGGCTGGGACAAATGGAAACAGCTTTAAACAGATATTCAGATGAGATGATAAAGCTGCAAAAATCAGAGGTTGAAATGAAGAAAAGGCTGGCTGAATATGAGACTGCTTAGGAAGAGATGTTTTAAAAAATAATAGAATTAAAGGACAGAGCACATAGGGAAAACCTGAGATTTTCAGCTATACCTGAAAAGCTGGAAGGAACAGACTGCATTAATTTTATGAAAACACAAATATGTAACTGGACTGGCATTCTGTAGCTGGAACTGTTAGATGAACAGGCACATCATGTGTATGCTCCAAACCTAGCCATAAGAAAGCAACCTAGACCTATAATAGTAAGGAGGCAATCCTGCCAACAGAAGGACTTGATTCTAACAAAACTGTGGAAGGACAAAATATTAAAAGTGGGAGAGGGCAGAATGTTTGTGGAGAATGATTACTCATTGTACACCAGGCAAATAGAAGTAAATTCATTCCACTATTCAGAAAATATCAGGATGCAGGTGTGAGATTCAAACTGCTGTATCCGGATGTCTTCAAGGTATTCTTCCTTGGAGGGACAAAATCATATTTTGATGAAATGCATGCTAAAGAGGAAATACAAAAGTTTGTCCAACAAAAATTGAACTGTGCAACAGAAGGAGATTTTGCATTTTGTTCTTCTGGTAATAAAGACCACAGAGTGACTGTACCTGTGATACCTTTTCCAGTATTTCAACAGAAAATGTTAGAGTGAAGAAAAGGGAGCATGAGAGTTAACTAGAAGAATTGAGAGTATGTTGGAAATGAAGCAGAAACAAGATTTGGGTGATGGAAAAGAACAATAATAAAATCAGTAACTTGTGGGATTACAGTGCAGTAATTATATTTGTGACATATGGCAGGACACGGAAATCTGGAAATGTTGGACTTTGTAAAATTTGTTTGATGTGTGGGGGACTCTAAAATATATGCCCTACTTCATGTCATTAATGTTCAGAAAAATGCTTTGGCGAGAGGAAGAGAAGGGAGAATGCTAATTGTAAGTAGAAAACACTTTCTTTTCTTAATAGTACTGTATTTCTGCTGCATGGTTTTCTTTGTATTATATTTTTAAGTGTAATGGGGATTATAAACAAGTTTTGTTTTTCTTTTTCTCCCTTCTCTTTTTCTTCTTGTACAGTTTTGAGAAATATAGGCAATGCAATGATTTAAAAAAAATAAAACAGAACAAAGGGAACCTGGTTAAAAAGGCATCACAAAGTTCAAATTAATGTGCTTTTTTCATTCTTGCATGGGGAAATGACTGATTAGGAACCTTTGTTTTAAGAGAGGGAGCAAGTAAATGAAAAAGAATATTGAATAATATGAGTCTTTTTTTTCTAGCAGTTGCATGTAAGTATACTAAATAGCATTTCTGCAGCTGGTCTTCATGTCTCCATGGAGACAGTCTAACTGGAGAGGGTTTGGTGGAAGGGGATTGGCTGAGAGAAAAGAAAACAAAAGCAGAGAAATTGGCTAGGACATACTATTCTTTGAAAACAATCAGGGGATTCCCAGATGTGACAGCCTTAAAAATAATGCAAAACCAATTAGACCTGAAGTAAAGTTATCTCAGTTTTAAATGCATGGGGACTTTAATATTAACAGGTGCTTTTTTTCTTTTTCACCATTCTCTCTTTTTCTTTGTTCAGTTTTATGAAATATAGGCATTGCAAAGAAAAAAAAAGAAGGAGGAGGAGATGGGGGAGGTCTGGTTAAGAAAGTGTGACAAAATTAAAGTCAGTGTGCTTTTTCCCATGCTTGTGACTGGGTTAAAACCCTAGGTGTTATCCAGTAACAAGTTTATTACAAAGCATGTAAATGAAAAACAGTATTGAGTATTGTAAGGCATTTTTCTGATAAACAAGGTACCCTTAGCAGTTTTGTGTCTTGTTTGCATGTCACTAGAACACAGTTTGATAAAGAGAAATGGCTTGGAGAAAGTGATTACTGAAAGCATTCAAGTGTTTTCTCAACTGGGAAAGCTATAAAGACATACAAAATCATATAGCACTTAACTAGTAGCACATGCTGTACCATGCGTCTTAGCATGACTAACCCTTCTTTTTGGTTAATTTTAGTCTGTCTGTGTAGCTATCAACTTAGAATTTATGTTCTTATTAGGAAGCAAAATCTTCAATATTTGAAGATGTACATAGTTTTGTGTGTTATTATTAAGTTAATAGGCTTTGGGAGGGTTTGTTTATTCTGTTTCAGGGCTTTCAAAAAAAAAACTTATGTAAGATTTGGCATAGGCACAAGTGAATATTATTAAGAAACAACTGTATAAAATATCAACCTGCCAAACATTCTATACATGTAACATAAAATCTGGAACTAGACATTTAACAAAAAAGCAGCAGTACATAAAAGGTGGTGATAACTATATAAGAAAATGATACTTTCTGTAATGTCTTTCAGTCTGAATGGTTTTACAGATAAACATAAAAAAGAAAGAGTAGTGAATTATATTAAAAAATGAAGAGTGAAAATAGCTATGCTACAGGAGGCACACCTGGAAAGAGCTGAACGTGTGAATTTATGTTTATGTCTATAATGGCAAAAGTGATACCACAATTGATAGATATGGATCAGTGTGGTTTTGTGGAAGGGGGCAAACATTTGACAATATTAACCGAACAACGATGATCCAGAGGGAAGCAGAATGTGAGAAAATACCACTTTTATTGGTGGGTCTTAATGCAGAGAAAGCATTTGACAGAGCAGACTGGGACTTCATGATCAGGGCAATGGAAGAATTTGCTTTCTGTGATACAATTATAAGGTTGATTAGAAAAATATGTGAGGGATCTGAACTGCAAATTAAGGTAGGTGGGGTCCTCTCATATCATTTCTGCTTGAGTAGAAGAACCAGGCAGGGTTGTCCCCTTTCCTCTTTGTTGTTTGCATTATATTTAGAACCACTGGCAAAGAAAATAAGGGATTCTGAAATTCAAGGATATAATTTGAAATGCTGGCTCTATTTGAGATATTATTTTATACATGACAAAAACCAGAAAGGGACATTACAGTGCTGTTGAACATTTTAAGACAGTTTTAGATCTTCCCAGGATACAAAATGAATGAAGCTAAAACAAAGGCAACAGTAGTAAATTATGTACCCACACACAAATTAGTCCGATATCCATATTTATGGGAATATGATAAATGAAGTATTTAGGAGCATGGATTAGAAACGACTCTGCTGTGGCAGCTAAGGATATGTGGGTAGAGACTAAACAGAAGATAATACAAACATTGAGAAACTGGAAGCTTTGTTATATGGATATGGAAATTAAGATACAAGCAATTAAAATGTTTTTAGTCCCTTTAGTCTTATACACAGGTCAGGCATATTTTTATGAACCAGAGGAGAAGATGTGGATAGCAATTATAAAAGAGTTGAAGGATTTTATCCGGGAAGGGAAGACAGCAAGGGTCAAGTGGGATAAGCTGATTCCTCCAATAGAATAAGGTGGACTAGGATTACCCAATTTTAGGGGGTATTTTAGAGCAACACACTTAAGGCTCCTCCTGTACATAGCACAAGCAGAAAACTGGAATTCAAAGTGGAAGGGAATGATGCTGATACAGGGAGGAAGCTCAAGAAATAAGGAGAGATTGGGATTTTGGATGCAGACTCTTAAGGAGAACAAAAAAATCATGCAGAGTATTATATTCATAAAATAGCAGGGAGTATTCTAAGAACCAAATTAGTACGAGAATAGAGAAAAGAGATTTTGCCGATAGGGTTGACTGTGGACAGGAATACAAATAATAGGCAAGAGGGTGCTGGAATTTATTGGAGAAAACTGACAAAGGAACCAAGGTATTGGGAGCAAATAACTAGAAAGGGAAAGGTAATAAAATGGGAAGAGGCCAAGAATTTATTTGGACTGCGGGTTAGAGATTAACTTCCCTATCAAGGACTAATAGCAGAGTATAAGCAAAGAGAAAGAAATAGGGGACCCCCCTCCTGAATGAAAGACCAGCACTGAGAGAGTTTTTAATAGAATCTAGAACAAAAGCTGCCATTAAAAAGATGAATAATTAGTAAAACATATAAAATACTGCATGATAATTATAAGAATCAATCAGGAGCTGAGAAAGGATTGGGAAGAGATATTGGATAAGCAATTCACAAAGAGACAATGGGTGGATATATGTATATCTCCCAAATATGCAACAGAGTCTAGAAGATTTAGGATCTTTGCCTGGAAGTGTTTTTTTCTCGGGTGGATAGCAAGTGTTGGAGGTGTGACCGGCAAGAAAGAGGTGGCTGGGAACATATTTTTTGGGAGTGTAATGAGCTGGCAGACTTTAGGGATTTCCTGCAGACTGCTCTGTCAGAAATGCTGGATGAGCAGATTAGATTGACTTGGGAGATGATTTTATTTGAGTAATGATACAGAATCGGAATTGCCTAGACATAGCAAAGCCTTGCTGAGTCTAATTATGGTGGCTAACAAAAAAGCAATTACTAGAAAATGGAAATCAAAGTCTTGGCCAACTTTACTAGAAATAGTGAATATAGTAACAGAGATAAAACAACTGGAATTAGGTTCTTTAGAAAAGGAAGGGAGCAAACTACATAGGAAAAAATGGGAATTTTGGGAACAATATATGCAGAGCAGTAACAAGGTTTAAGAGGCAGGATTTGAATGAGCCATATAATGCTTAACTGACAGTGACTAGATAGATTATAAGTGATGTGTAATGTTTACAATTACAGTTGTTTCAGTGGTGTCTGTGATGTATACTGTTTGCAAGTAAAGTGGCGTCATGTTGTTTGTTTTTTATTTGTATAAATGTAAGATTGCCTGTGTCATGTGCGAACATTTAATAAAGATGTATGTTGGGGAAAAAAAAAACAGATGTTCATACCCTAAACATGTACTGCCACTTCATTTTCCTCCAGAAGTTAGTACATCTTTTCAAAGGCAAAGTATTGTTTTTTGTGCCCTTTGATCAAGGGAGGAAGTGTATGGCAGTTGCTAGGCAAAATCTTACTACGTGGATTATCAACTGTATTATGTTCTGCCATTAGGCGTTCATTACTTAGAGAATTCTGTGGCCAGATGTCACTGCAGTAGAGGTGTACCTATTTCTCATGCTTGTATGAAAACTTACTCCATTGTAGATATTAGTACATTGACTCTGCATATATTGTCTTAGGTTGACATCTTTCAGAAGTGGGACTTACTTCCCACGAAAGCACTTACCGAATAAAGAGTTGGTTATATTTTATTCTAAGTGACTTTTAGTCTTCCTTGCCTGTTGGTTGGATCTGTGGATGCAGTTGTGGTATTTAATTCTTTTAAATTTTATTTTCTTGGATCCATTTGTTCAAACTGTGACCTTATTGGTGTTTTTTTGGAGAATATATAGGAAGTGTGAGGTTACAATATTCCACCTATTCTGTGGTTCTGTGGTCTCAGAGTTAGAATGTATAAGTAGCAGGGGTATAGGGATTCCCAGCCCAATGTCAAGGGAGTGTAGAAGGCACATTTTAAAGTGTAAGTGTTCATTTGAGAATTTCTATTTTATTTGAATCACAGTTTCTTGTGTAAAGTGTTGGGACTCACGAGACTATACCTCACACTGTTGATGGGAAAATGTTCTTATCAGTTGATTTACAGGGGAACTTACATGGTTGGTCCAGTATACCACTGTCCTCCTTGCTTAGATAGCCCATGCATTGATCCATGGCTGTTAAGTTCTATGTGAGCTGAGTAAATATACTTTTAAACAGCTGCTTTCTATTTTTTTCAGTTTTCTTTAACTTTGCCTGTTCATTAAGTTAGTTGAGATGAACTTGTGAACTTAGGGATCTGATGTGTCTGTTCAGTCTTTATCAAAACTGTGGGTCTCAGTTCCAAGCTCAGAACAAACTCGGCCGCCAGCATGCTTAGGATTCCAACCTAGAGCTCCTCTCACCCTGCCGATACTGCCTAGTTCCTCTCAGACACCTCAGATCTCGTTTGCTGTGCACAGGGAAGCATTGTGGTCCAGTTAGAGCTCCTCCCAGATGTTGCTAACATTTGTTTTAGTCAGCTGTAAGTGGTCTTTTGACCTTTTTTCTCTATTCTCCTACCCTTCTCTTTATTTCTGCCAATTTTGTAAAAAAAATAAAAAATAAAGTTAGTTGTTTTTTGTAGTTTAGTGTAGTTTTTTTTTTTTTTGCTGATGGTCTTCCTACCTTTCTCTGCTATTATGTTTGGGTCCTCCCCATCTTCAGGTGGCTTGTTCTGTTAGGCCCTTGCAGATAGAAGACATAAGCTTGATTTCAGGGTCTTATCTCCCACCCCTTCTCCCACCATTGCTGCTGTCTCAGGGGCTCAAAACCCCGCCAAAAAGTCTAAGGAGGCCAGGGACCATAAGAAACGGTCCCCTGACCCCTCTGTGTCTGGGGAGTCGGATCCTTCAAAGAAGGCCCCAAGACCTTTGAAGCAGAGTTCCCAAGCTTAGATAATGGTCTCCGCCCCATGCCCCAGCTACCTCTTTGGGGCCAGAGGTTGTGGCACAGAGCATGTCTCCAAGGGTTGCTTCCCCCAGGCATCATTCCAGACCCTCCTCTGTGTCCTCGTCCATCAGGTCTTTTCAGAGCCTGTCGGAGAACGACGTGGACAGATTGATGAGGAAGTTTCTCCGTACGCAGATCCAGATGGGGGTCCTCTCACATCCATCCCCTAGGAGATCTGCGAGCAGAGCTTCTCCCTGTAGGACTCTTTCTCCTTGTTCGATCAGGCCTACCTTTTCTGAGCTCCTGGATCTGTCGGTCCCCGGGGCCTGTCTGCCAGGACCTGTAGTTCTTACTTCTTTGAGCCCAACTGCTTCCTTGACTCGCTTGGTTCCGACCATGTCAGGGTCGAGCACGTCTCGGAGCTAAAGCCTCAATGTTGAGTCTGGGGGGATGACTTCAACTCCAAGGCTCTCAGAGTTGTTGCTTCTCCTCAGTGTTTGACAACTTGGTGCTGACTCCACCCTCAGGGCTGCTGGTGACTGGCAATGGTCTGTTCCTGATCCCTTGAGACAGGGGAGGCTTCCTCGGGACTCCGATAGTCCTTCTGCCTTCAAGATGGTGGAGAGGGTCCTCTCTGCTCATAGGAGACCACCATCCCCTGTAGTTTTTAATGCACACCTTCCCCTTCTACACTGTGCATCAGAGACCTCTCTTCTGCCACTGAGACAGCCAACTCCTCGGGGCCTCCAGAGTCTTCCACTTAGGGAAGCCCAGACTTCTTCCAATACCTGCCTGAAGCAGCCCACTGAGGAGGTTTCCTGGAAGAAAAGGTGCAAAAGGAGGCATGTAGATTCCCCTTCCATATGGCCACTCTGCAGTCCATTTCCAACGCATCCATGAGGCTGATCTCTTACTTAGTTCAGGGCAGCTTTAGGGTGATCAGTTCTGGCATTGTCATTCGCTGTCATACCTGGATGCGACCGTGTGATTTTGCGGAACCTTTTAAGGTGTGTTTTGTCAATGCCCCCTTTGACAGTTCCTCCCTCTTTGGACCAGCTGTTCGTGACACACTCTCCCGCAGCGAGAAAGATGGACAGACCCTGTCTCCCATTGGAATCTGCTTCTCTACTCCACAAAGGTCCTTCTCCAGGAATCAATGTGGGGGAAAAACGATGTGGTTCAGAAAATCCCATGGTCCTTTCCAGGATGATCGGGAACATTTTTCTCTCAGAGGCAGAGGGGTGAATAATTCTGGTGGTAGACGCTGCCCTCAGGGTAGAGGGGGTCTGCTGAATCAGGGGTCTCGGGATTTTCCTTCAGAGAAATTCTTGCAGCATCACTGAGGTGTTGCCTGAGTGTCCCTCTCTGGAGGCAGTCGGTGGACATTGCTTCTTCCACCTAGAATCCTGGTTAGCTATCGCGAGCGCCTGATGGGTGTAAGGTGTCATATCTAGAGGTTACTCCGTTCCCTTTTTAAACCTCCCCAATCCAAAACAACACATACCCGATGTTCCACCCAGTCATAAGGAGGCAGCAACTTTGGAAATTACAAAGTTGCTTCAAAAAAGAGTCATCCAGGAGATCTCGTCAGACCAGTGTGGATCAGTGATCCACTCCCGATTCTTTTTAGTTCCAAACAGAACAGGGGATCTCAGGCCCATACTGGACCTAACTTAACTGAACAAATCAGTAAAACACACGAAGTTCAAGATGGTCATGGTTCAGTCCATCATTCCCTTTCTACAGAAGGATGACTGGATATGCTCGTTAGACTTGAAGAATGTACACTACCCCAGCAAAATGAACAGATTCTCCAGAAGGTACTTCCACTTCAGGCATGTAGCCAGTCATTACCAATTTCATGTGCTTCCATTTGGTATCACTACAGCCCTCAGGGTGTTCACCAAATGCATGGCAGTGGTTGCAGCTCACCTCAGACTGCAGGGATGCCATGTGTTTCCTTACCTGGTTGACTGGCTCCTAGTTGCAACATCCAGGCATCTACTGATTCATGCCAGGGATTTCCTGTTGCAACTGGCACCAACCGTAGGGATCACAGTAAACCTTCTAAAGTCACAGTTACAACCTGTGCAAATGATAGATTTTATGGGAGCCCGCTTGAATACAAACAAAACCCTGGCCTATCTTCCACCAGATAGGATTCTGTCACTGTGCCATTTACTCCAGCAAATCTTGTCCTCAGAATTCTGGATTCTGTTCTATGGCTGTAACAATAACTTTACTACCAACGGCTCGCTTACATTTGAGAGTCCTACAGTGGATGTTGTCAGTCCAGTGGTCCCTTCTACATCATCCCTCAGTCATCTTTGGTGGTGGTTTCACAATCCAGAAGTGTCTCAGGGCTAACCTTTCAATCTTCCCACTCCCCCGTCGCCATGCTGACCATGGACGCCTCCCAGCTGGGGTGAGGGGGGGCATTACCTGGAACAGACAGTTCATGGCAGGTGGACTCCCCAAGAGACCAATCTGCATTTCAGCATCCTCGAGATGAGGGAGGTGTTTTTAGCGATGCAAGCCCTTCACTCCCTTCTTCCTCTAGGGACAGTTGCAATTCAGACCAGCAACATGTCTGTTGTGTGGTACCTCAACAAACAAAGTGGCACCAAGTCCTACCCCCTTTGTCAAGAAACAGTGAGAGTGTGGCAATGGGTCCACTTTCTGGTTGCAACTCGCATTCTGGGGGAGCACAGTATATTAGTAGACAGGTTCAGCAGAGTTCTTTTGATGCCTCACAAGTAATCTCTGTATCAGTCAGTGCTAAACAGGATTTTCCTCAGATGGGGTCAACCCTGCTGCAGTCCCTTTGCCTCTCTCTTCAACAACAAGTGCAGCAGGTACTTTGCCACAGGGGTAGTCACCAAGAAAAGCTCTAGTCCATGCTTGGCCTCCCAGTCTTCTATATGCATTCCCCCATCTTCTTCTGAGTCCCAGATTTCTTCAGAAGGCATGCAGGTTAAAGAGCAAAGAGATCCTCATTGCCCCCTTTTGGCCTCGACAAGTTTGGTTCATTGCCCCCTTTTGGCCTCGACAAGTTTGGTTCACCTTACTGTGGTCTCATCTAATTTGTCAACCGTGGACCCTGATCCCCAGGCCTTCTGTCTCACTCTTCAGGACAAATACATCCAGAGCTTCACAATTTGAAACTAACCGCATGGTTTCTCCAATTCTGATGATGGCTACATAGTCCAGGCTTTCTTCCCCATTTCAAAAGATTATCATTTCTTCTCATAAGTCTTCTACTAGGAAAATTTTCAAAAAGCAAGTGGAAGAGGTTTTCCATTTGGGCCCAGCACCATCACATTGAGCTGCTTACGGCACCCATTTTAGCAGTCTTGGATTTCCTAGCTGGTATTTTTCATTCGGGGGCCAACTTCTCTACTGTAAAAGTTCAGCTAGCAGCCATTTCTGATTTTCACATTGGAGAGAATACTATGTCTTTAGCTTTTTCTAGACTTTGCAAAGCCTTTCTCAAGGGTACATTTCTTCTTCGACCTCCTATCAAAGATCCTACTCCTCCATGGGATCTTACGTTGGTTCTTCAGGCTCTGACCTTATCTCCCTTTGAACCTGCTGCTAAGGTAGAGTTGAAATTCTTGTCCTGGAAAACAGCCTTTTTAGTAGCTATTACTTCAGCCAAGACGGTTTTGGAGCTTCAGGTGTTGTCTTCCATACTTCCCTGTCTTATTTTTCATAAAAGACAGAGTCCCCTTATGTACTAATCCCTCTTTCTTACTGAAGGTTGCGTCAATAAACACCATTAATCAATCCATTAATCTCCCTGTGTTTTTCTGAATTTCCAAAATAAGGGTTGCATCTATTAGACGTTCATAGACAATTGCGCTTCTACCTGGATAGGATGAAAACATTCAGGAAATCTGATCAGTTGTTTGTCACTTTCGCAGATTCCAAAACAGGGAAAGCTGTTGATCTGAGGTTGTCCTTCTCATTCTGCTTTACTGATGAGTCACGGATCCGATCCTCGGATCCGATTCAGCTGCCTCCACAGACTTCAACTTCCAGGCTCGAGTTCTTCCCTTACGCGTAATCCTCTGCCCTAAGCCCAGCCCCAGATCTCATTGCATCCAGGCGTGATTACCAGCACTCGAGCAGCTAAGTGTAGTTTTTTTTATATATATATCTTCTCTTTTTTCAAGTTTAATTTAGCGTATTAGTATATTTTAACTTCCTCCCTTCTCCCTGTAATTTCCAAGGTGCGTTAGGACTCTTTTTATCTGTCCTTAGCCTCCTTCTTTCTCTTTGGGCTTTTACCCTTCTTTCTCTCCTTATAGATGTATAGTTTTACTAGTAAATAGTTAATTCTGTCTTTCTGTCTCTCTCTTACCTGTACTCTGGATAAGCCTATAGGATTTAAAAGGTATGCCAAATGTGAAGAAATTCTACACTTGGATGCACACGATAGATGTGTTTATTGTTTAGCGCCTGCTCACCTGAATTCCCCTTGTACCATCTGTGAGAGGTTCAGTCCAAGAGCCATTCAGGAAAGGAAGAACACGTTGATTTTGAAGGGCCTTATGCACGCTTCTCTTTCTTCTTCACCACAGGCTCAACCCCCCTGCAAGGATTTGCTCGGCTCTGAGGCTAAGAAAAGGTGCCATAAGGAGTCCAGGGCATCTTCAGAACCTCCTGTTAAGGCTCCAAAGGTTTCTGATCTAAGGACGTTGGCGCTGAGGCCTATGTTATCTCAATCGGATCCAGTAGTTTTAATAGCTTTCAACATCATCTAAATCTCTGGAACATAAGTCCCTGGATCCAAACAGTCTTCTACTCCTTTGCCTCCATAGATCTCAGGATTCGCGGTCCTCTTCTAGGTCTCCAGGGAGATCCATTACTTCAGTTTCTCC
The DNA here is from genome assembly GCF_019279795.1 of Protopterus annectens. Taxonomy (NCBI): domain Eukaryota; kingdom Metazoa; phylum Chordata; order Ceratodontiformes; family Protopteridae; genus Protopterus; species Protopterus annectens. The sequence continues at coordinate 920,308,148 of NC_056727.1, read as the reverse complement.
CACAGTGCCTTCGAAGATTTTGCAGGCCCCCAGGCACACTCATCCATCTTCTGTGGCTTCCTCCAGAACTTCTCAGAGCCTATATGATGACGTGAAGAAAATGGTCAGATCAATCATCAAGGTACAGATTCAGATGGAAGTACTTCCAGCTCCTTCCCTGTGTGGATCCGAGCCTGTCCCTTTTACCTCTTTTTCTCCTTCTCTGATCCATGTTTCAGTTTCTCCTTCCACCCTTTAGCCACTGTGAACATGGGCTCTTCCCATGTAGGGTGGGTGAAGGCATTTCCAGGGGAAGATGGTCCAAGGCACATGGACTCAGATAGATACCACTGTGCATATAAATGTCCTAGAGATGAGATCTGTCCTCTTATTGTTGTAAGCCTTTCAGGAGGCTCTCCCTCTGGGGACAGTTGCTATTCACACAGACAATATGTCCGTAGTCTGGTACATCAACAAGCAAGGAGGAACCCATCCATACCCTCTCTGCAGAGAGGCTTTGAGGGTCTTGGAATGGGCAATCTCTTCAAACCACTTTCTGCTTGCAACACATGTGCCACGGAAATCCAGTGTGTAAGCAGACAGGTTTAGCAGACCTATATTGATGCCCCACAAGTGGTCCCTCAATCAGTCAGTAGCAAATGAGATATTCAACTGTTGAGGTCTCTCCTGCTGCAACCTCTTTGTGTCCCCTTACAACAACAACAAATGCAGCCGTTACTTTGCTCTGATCCCTCCTTCAGGGTGTTCCCAGAGGGATGCTCTGGATCACGATTGGCCTCTCAGTCTCTTTTATGCTTACCCTCCTCTTACTCTGATCCTGAAATTTCTCCAGAAAGCCAAATGGTTGAAGTACATGGTGATCTTCATTGCCCCTTTCTGGCCTAATCGGGTATGGTTCCTCTTCCTCTGGTCTCACCTCAAATATCCTCTGTGGATGCTGGAACCCAAACTGGATCTCCTTTCTCACCCAACACTAGGACTCCACCCCAATCTTACCACACTCACATTAACCACATGGCTTCTCCAGTTCCCAAGATTGCTAGAGGGTCCAGGTTCTCTTCTCCAGTCAAAGCTATCATTTTGGCCTCTTAGAAAGCATCTACTAAAAAGGTGTATAAGAGTAAGTGGAAAAGATTTTCTATTTGGGCTGTCAATAATCATGTTGATCCCTTTTCAGATCCTGTTCCTTCAATTCTGCCCTTTCTGGAATTTTTATATAAGCAAGGTTCTAGTTTTGTGACTATTAAGCTCCAGTTGGCAGCCATATCCAACTTCCATTCAGAGTTACCTTCGGGATCTGTTGCTTCAGCCAGGTTATGTAAAGCCTTTATGAAAGGTATTTTTCTTCTTAGATCTCAAATCAAAGACCCATCTCCTCCATAGGATTTGACTGTCATTCTGCAATTCTTGACCCAAAGCCCCTTTGATCCAGCTAATGATTGTGACTTGAAATATTTATCCTGGAAGTCTACTGTACTTGTTGCCATCACTTAAGCGAAAAGGCTCTCCAAATTCCAGTCTCTTTCATCCAAACCTCTCTACATCATTTTTCACAGAGATAGGGTTTCCCTCTGTACTAATCCTTCATTCATGCCAAAGGTCGCCATTTCAGCTAGTATAAACCAATGCATTCAGTTGGCAGTGTTCTTTTCTACTATTCAAGCAAAGGAGGATACTTGCTACATCCCTTATATGTTCACAGACAGCTACGGTTATACTTTCATAGGAGAAAACAGTTAAGAAAATCAGAGCAGTTGTTTGTCTCTTTTTCACCTAATCATAAAGGTCAAGCTATATCAAAAGTGACAATAGTGAAGTGGATTACTAGTTGCATTTCCTTTATTTATGAGTAGAATGGTTTGAAGTTGCCTGGTAATCCAGAAGCCCTTTCAACAAGATCCATTGCTGCATCAGTGGCTTTTTCGTCTAGGATTCCCATTGAAGACATTTGTGCTGCAGCCTCTAGGTCTAAGTCTCATACATTCATGACCCATTATAAGTTAGATATGGTGTCCAGGAGCAGAACATCCATTGGCTCCTCGGTACTCCGGCATATCCTTCCTTGAGGCCAAACAAGAAATCATGTAGCTGGATACGCTGACCTGTCAGTGAAGCAGAATGAGAAGGACAACATCAGATTTATTAGTTATGTACTTAGCATAACTTGGTATCTGTGTTGTCATCTTCTTATTCTGCTTCACCTTCCTGCCCAAACATCCCTCACCAAAATACTTTGGTTCTAGAGAATCTGTAGTAGCCTTTGTTGGAACCTGTGTTCCAGGTTGAGCTCTTGGTTCCTTTTTCTTCTGTATCCTGTTTATAGGGGCAGCAAACTTGATCTGAGGAGGCTGGGCTAGGGGCGGAGGACTATGAGTAAGGGAGGAGCTTGAGCCTGAAATCTGAAGTCTGTGGGAGGTGGACGAGTCGGATCCGAGGATTGGATCTGTAATCCATCAGTGAACCAGAATGAGAAGAGGACAACACAGATATCAAGTTATGGCAAGTACATAACTAATAATTAAAGCTACTATTGCTCACTGGTCAAGAGATTCTGTTACTCATGTGTATTAATTGAACAATGTTACTTTACCTAAACCAGTCAGAGCTCATTCCATGAGAGCCATAGCCACATCTCAGGCCTTCTGGTTAAGAGTTTCTTTAGAAGATATTTGTGCAGCTGCTTCATTGGCGAACTCACATCTTTATTTCACATTACAAACTTGATGTCATATCCAGGAATAGAGGTGCTTTTGGTTCTGAGTGCTCTGGAATATCCTTCTATGAGGTCGCCCAGATCAGTGTAGCTGGAGACTCTGTCCCACAGGTGTGATGAAGACTGAACAGACAACATCAGATAAAGAAATTATGTTTCACCATAACATGTCATCTGTGTTGTCTGCTTCAGTCTTCATCAACCTTCCCCCTTCCTTATCTCTGAAGGACCTGATGGATCATTCTGGGAATCTTTAGCCCTGTTTTGAGGTCCTGAGCATTCTTTTAAGCTCTATTCTTTGTTTTAAGCATGTATTTCTTTCTTCTTAGAATACTTTCAGCAAACTCGATCTGTGATATCTGAGAGGAGCTAGGCAGTATGTGTAGGGTGGGGGGAGCTCTAGCTTGGAATCCTAAGCTTGCTGACAGCTGAGTCAGTTCTGAGCTCAGATCCAAGACCCACATGTTTGATGAAGACTGAAGCAGACAACACAGATGGAACATTACGATGAGTACATAACTTCTTTTTTTCTAGTCAGCATCATCATTAAATCTCTTTTTCACATTTTTCTGCGTGGAGTCAGGGTGTCATGTCAACTGATGCCATCTTCCTCGATTCAGTGCCACTCTCCTACCTTCTTTGGTCATGGCTGATGGTCACAGGTCTTGTCTCATGCAAACTAGCCATCTATTTGCGGGGCACTCTTGTTTCCTCCTGCCTTCATGTTTCTCCCAAAGTTTCTTCACCTGCCTGTCTTCTGCTTTCCTGCACATGTACCCAATCCACTGTAATCTGTTCTCTTGGATCTTCTCTGCAATTGGCATTACTTTGGCTTCTGCTCTGTCATCTCATTTTTCATCTATCCCACATTATACATCCTTCCACTTGTCTCAGGCACTTCATCTCTGTCACCCCAAGCTTCCTCAGCTGCTGTGCCTTTATTGCCCAGGTGTCTGTACCATACAGTAGTACTGGTCACACCATCATTTTGTACACCTGACTTGTCAGCTTCTCTGCATTCTTCTGTCAAACACTACCCCTGGAACTCTAGGATAGCTATCTGCAGATCTCCTGATTCCAGTTTTGACCTCCTCCTCATTCAAACTTCTTTCCTCCTCAATCACCTCTGCAAGATACTTGAAGCTGTTAACTTGTTCCACTGTTTCCCCCTCTGTCTCAGTTTTCAGCTTCTACCGATTTCCCCATTTGCTGCCATGACAACTGTCTTGTCTGTACCCAGTTTCATCCCATTTGCATTCAGTTCTGCATTCCATTCCCATGCCATTTGTTAAAGTTCTCCTTCAGAGTCTGCTTGTAAATCCACATTGCCTGCATACATCAGATTTGTAGATGTGTTCCCAGTGACCTGTTTATTAATTTTCAATTTATGTGGAAACTGAACTCAAGAAGTTGTTGCCTTTCGCACAAACTGTATTGAGAGACACTGGTTAGTTCCTGGAGAGATTGTATGAAAGAATGGAGCAAAAAAGCTCCAAAGACAACCTCATTTTGGTGACAAGGACATTAATAACGTATTTACTTGTATACCCAACGATCTAGGAATAGAGGCAATAAGGGATTTTGCCTCTCACTCTGAAGTGAGCATGGATGTGAATCTAATCTGCAGCCTGCTGGAATTGGTCCTGGAGAGCAATGTGTTCCTCTATGGTGAGAGCTGTTATTGGCAGAAATAAGGGGTAGCCATGGGCACCCCCTGTGCAAACAGCTATGCCAATATAGTTCTATCTGAATGGGAAAGGCAATGGGAAATGGATGCGAAAAATGAATGGAAGGAATGCATCATCTTTTACAATAGGTTTGTGGATGATGTTATATTCCTATGGAAGGCAGTATGCAGTGCCTTAATGATTTCGTTAACTATTTAACAAATACGACCAGCTTTTTAAGGTTCGAAGTTGAGAATGTCAGTAAATGAGATTGAGTTCTTAGACGTGAGAATCTCAATGAATAATAGCAAAGGAATTGGCACCACTATATTCAGGAAACCACAATGGAGGAACCATATGCTGTATTATAATAGCATACATCCGAGACATGTTTTTCAGAATATTGTTGAAAATCAAGTGACCAGGACATCCAAGCTCTGTACTGGCAATGATGATTTTCTGCAGGAACAAGACAAACATTTACAGAATTTTGCCTCAAGAGGCTATAATAAAAACAAATTGGATATGAGTAAAGGCAAAGCAATGTCCATTCGACATAACAAAGGGCAACCATACGTCTCGAAGTGGATGCAGAGTGATGTGAAGAAAAGTGGGAACAGCAACAGTCTCAGATGCATGATGACCTACAGCACTGATTCCTTTGTTGTCCGTGAAACCATCAAGAAATTTTGGCCAGTCCTAACTGCTCACAGCAAAATTAAGAGAATTATAGGGGAAACACCTAAGTTTGGTTTTAAAAACTAGAAGAACTTAAAGGATTTATTGTGCAACTATGATGGACTACCTAACAAGCAGAGTACAGAAGGAAGAAATAGGTTAGGAACTTGGAAATGTGGCTTTTGCAAAGCTTGCAGCCACATTAAATGTTCCAACAGTTTTGTTCACCCGGTAACCAACAAATGCTATAAGTTCTCTGGTTTTGCCAACTGTAACAGCAAGAATGTTATATACGTTGGCACATGCAAACTGCTAAGCTTATTACGTAGGAAAGACCAATAGAAAACTCAAGGAACGGATACTTTGCCACCTGTTAGACATCAAGAATTCATTTAGTTTTATGGTTATTTCAAAGATGTCTATTAACCTTCATGGAGGAGACATTGTCAACAAAACTGAAAAGGAAGAAACCAGATGGATCATGAACCTTAGAGCTAATCTCTTTCCAGGGCTTAACAGAGTAGTTCCTATTAAGCCCATTTTGAAAGAGAGAAGCCTGTTTAAGAAATGAAATGGAGGCTTAAGGAAGGCGTGTGTTTGATTGCTGTATGTGATTGGCTAAGCAATTAAGGATTTTTATTTTAACAGTAGTAAATCAGGTCTACACACTAGGATCTGAAAAAGGTTTTCTAACTGAAAGCTCTTATCCTGTTTGACCTGCAATCTGAACAGCACAATTTGTGCTTTTTTTTTTCTTTGTTTTATTAAAGCTTGTATCCTAACAGAATTTTTCAGTGTACTTCTCGTTGTGGTGGAAGCCTTTTTTCATTTTACTATTTTTGCCTATTAAGGCTTCCTTTGGAAGTGGTTTTTGGTTTGGTTGTTTGTGTTTATTAATGTAGTCCATTACCAGTATAAACAGCAGTAGAGTCAGAGCTGAACCCTGATGCTCACCCACTCCCACAGAGAACCATTCTGTGAGCCTAAGCACCTTCATACTTTTGTCATGGGATCCTCATACACAGGTGGCACTAATTTTACTAATGTTTCCAGGACTTTGAACTATCATAGGACTGCCCAAATCAGTTTCCTGGAACTTTGTCATATGCTTTCTGCAAGTCTAGGAATGGCCATCTTATCTGTAGCTTCTTTTCATCTATCTGTCTTACTGCAAATATTGGGTCAGTTACATTGCATTCTTATCTGAATCTGAACTGCTCATCTCTCATCTTACTTTCTGCTACTCTGTGTAATCATTTAGCAGTTATCCTTTCCGCCATTTTCATGCAGTGTGACAGGAATCTGATACTTCTGTACTACCCACATTTGTGAATGCTCCCTTTTGTTCTTGTACAGTGTCATGAGAATGCTTGTTCTCCAGTCATTTGGGATATGTCTTTCTCTCCATACTACTTTGAGTAACCTCAGGAGCTGTTTCTCCCCTAATTCACCCAACATCTTGATCATATCTGCCATATCTTCATCCAAGCATGCTGCTTTCTGTGATTTCATTTCCCTTAGCATTGTTCCTCTTCTGCTTCTTCCTCATTTATCATAGGCTATGTCTGAGGCAGTATACTTACTGTGGGATTTGCTTCATTCAAAAGCTGCTGGAGGTACTCTTTCCATCTGCCTTTGATGTCCTGTGGACAAGTAAGCAGGTTATTGCTTGCATGCCTTATGAATGGTGACTGATGACTATCTTCTTTATCTTTCTGTTGTTGCCTTGCAGCCTGATAGAGTTTTTTTTTATGCCATCTACTTACTCACTTTCCAGAAGCTGGTAGAGTGCCATTGATGCCTTGATGTTCATAATGTGATCACTGCTGCAGTTGTTTTGTATGGGTTATATTCTGCTCAGGATTTAACAGCCAGCCAGCTTCCAAGGCGTAAGGGTACCTGTCGTGCATCCAGACTGTGACAGCTCCAGCAGAGCTGTAGAAAATCAGTGGTCTAGACCCCAAGTTCTTCAGAGCTTTCCTACCATCAAAGAGAATTCCTCTCGTGGGTGTTCAAGGAGTAAGAGTGGATTGGGTACATCTGCATTGCTGAGTAGATAGGTTCCCTTTGGGGAAAAAGCTTCCACAATTTATTTTCGACAGTAACCATTACTTTGTCAGTGAGATGTTTTATGCTAGGTATTTTATTTTTCTTGGACTGTCACATAACATTTCAAGTCAGTTCTGTTGAAAGAATGTACTTTAAATTTTACATTTGGTGTTAAATATGATTAAATTAACATTTTATTACATTATTTGTGAGAAAGCTGTTATTAAATTATATATATGGGCTGGGGTAGGTGCATGTTGTGTTTTTTGTGGTGTTTTTTGGATGAAAGCACTTACTTTTTGAAACATACTTTTTTACTAACTGCTGCTGTCAATTGTAACCAAACTTCAGGCTTTTTTCTCAGCTTCACAATGGAACAACTTACTGATTCCTCGGTTCTTTCTTCCTCTGACCACAAAAAAGAAGAACATTACTAGATAGCATTTGCCTCTACAACAAGTGATGAATTTTCTTCAGCTTCAGATGGGTGGCTCTGCTATGGCCATTTCTGGTTCCCCAGACCACTCAACATCTTCCGTGGTTCCTCTGGTGTAGTCCTTTCAGCCACCATGTACCAAGGGTCCGACATGTCTTCTGTGGCTGTTGGAGTATCCTTAGTGGAGGCATGGGAGAACTTCTCTTGTTGGTCTCAGAGCTAGGAGCAGTAAGTGCTTCCCTGCTTAGTCTATCTGGGATACCTGTTCCCTGGAGTAATGTGCCTGATAACAGTGGGTCTGCTTCTTTAAAACTTCCTGTTAAAAAGAAGCAGAAAGTTAATCTTCCCCTGTTCCATTTACTTTAGACAGGGCGATTTATTGGGCTTAGCTGAATGCTCATTTCAGGCTTTTGACCCTTCATTCTGGTTTTAGTGGTAAAAGAAACATAAATTGTTTTTTCTGAAGTTTCCAATGTGCCGAACAGAAAAATAATTCAGAGGGAACAACTTATGTTTTTTTCTGCTAAGGGGACCTGATTCTGATACAAAGTAAAGTGTTTCTTCTGACTGGCCCTTGGAAGACTTTTCTTTTTCTGAAATAATCGAATGAATCAGTTGTTTCAGTAGGAACATAATGGCATTCCAATATCTTTGAAAAAATATTATGATTTCTTTTTAGTTGGAATTTGTCAACCCAGTTTTGTTCCTCGTGCTCTTCCAGCTTTGGATGATGTTTTAACTAGAGCCTGTAACATGCTTGACAGCCAGCCTGCAGCCCCTAAGAGGTTAGATTGTATTAAGTTCCTGAATTTTACATATTCTTATTTTCTCAACCCAGAACTGACTGCAGTGATTTGCTTGGCAAATGCTGCTTCAGCTAAGCATTTGGTAAACACTAACCCACCCCCATAAGAAAATGAAAGCCTGTGATAGATTTGGGGGGAAAGTGTATACTTCTGCCACACTTATTTTAGAATTCTTAATTGTCAAGCTTACACATTAATTTTGGTTGCTTCATTTGAGAATATGAAAAACGTTATAGCAACTTTTTCCTCTTCTTTGGCAAAATCTCTAAATACACATTGCTTCTATGTGTCAAGTGTCCAAGCATTCTTTGAAGTGTGCTTATGACTCAGTTGATAATTCATCCAAAGGAGCTGCTACTGAAACTGTTATGAGAAGGATTGCATGCTTCCATTCTCAAAATTTAACTGAGGATGTGAAAGCTAACTTTGAATTCCCCTTTGGATTGGGAGGTTCCTTTTAGACTGGCTGTTATTGAAGTTCTGGAGAAGTGTAACGAAAGAGGAAAACTGATTCAAGGAGTTGCTCAGATTTTTTCAGCCTTCTGTCTCTAAGATTGCAAAAGATTTTCTACCTTCCTCAGGGCATTTATATAAAAAGCAAAATGAAACAAAACAAGATACCTTGGAATATCCAGGATGCTCAGGACACTGAGTAGTTAATTACATGGTAAGAGTATCTAAGCTTATTTAGGTTACTAAGTTACTTACAGATTGGCAAGTTTGCATCATGTGGTTAATGATGTATGATATTTAATCAAGGAAGCTAGTTTGTTGTGTTAGCTCTGATGAAGTTTTAAATGTCACAAGAACAAAAGTTCTTAAATGTTGACTAAATAAACTGCTGTGGATTTCATTACTTAATATCTTAAACATCCTGAGTTGGCTTATTCCAAGGTATCTTTTGTTTTCCTGTTTAGTTTCACATTTTGGAAGTGTAAGTGAAAAGGAAAATAAACCCATCAGAATTCTAACAAGCAGATGTGTAAAAAATAATGGCAGGGAGGCTCCGAAAAGAAAGGGAGAGGAGAATCCAGGACAGTCGACCAAACCCGTATCATGGTCAAATGGATCAGGACTCCCACCCCCCTCAGCAACACCTCCCCCAGCCATTCCAGTGTCCCATTGCTTGGCTATTTTTCCCCACTTATCATATAAACACTGTTCAAACTTGTCAGTATGCATATTATTTTATTATTTTTTCCTACAATGGTTAGAGATATTTAAAACTTTTATTTCACATTTTATAGTACAAACACTGATAGCCATTTGCTAAAGAAAATAAAACAGTCTCACAAAGAAGTCAGACTCAGCATGAACAGTAAGCTTCCCTGCCCTTGAAACTCACATGTGTTGAAATGGTATTGAAACCCACATTCAAAGAAAATGCATCTAGCCAGTGGCAGATTAAGTTTACCTTTGGGCTGTTTTTAAACCATAGGCCCTTTGCATGCATGCATTTGTTCTCTGATGCACCATCCTGATTGTATTAAATTATATTCCTTGTATAATACAGCACCACTTGTTAGAATGTTTTTTTTTAAATTTTGTAGGTTTGAACATTTGTCCAGTAAGCAATGAAACAAAAAGTATAAACCGATAATGACAAAACTACCCATTACAAAACATTTCAACCACAAAAGGCCACTCAGACTTCTGTCATTACAGTCTACTATCAGTCAATAAACACAATCTCTGCAGAACTAAATGTCATTTGAATAATTCTGTATTAAAGAGATCTATAACAAATGAAGAGATTGCTGCTAACAAACAACTTCACATTTCAGTGTTTCGTGTACAAATTCAGTGCCTTGAAGAATAAATTGTCCATGTTACATTAAAAAAATGGTAAGCTGGTAATATTGCAATAGGGAATGACTGTCAAACTGGCAACAGCTTTATAGTTACTAGGAATCTCATCCAAATGGGTGTCTCAAGAGTACGGCACCCCCAGCCCCCTTAAAGGGCATGGCAGTATCAGCAGTCCATCTGTACGGTGTGGGAGTAGAACCCACAGCCTTCTGCACCAAAGACAAGTATGCAAGCTGTTACACTACTAACACTGCTTTGAAAATTTATAGCACAAATACTGATGATGGCCATTTGCCAGATAAAAGTTACCCATTGAAAACAGACTTAACATGAACATAAATTTCTCTTCTGTTGAAACTAAACATTCCTTGTAAATACACAAAAACTCAACATTCTTTGAAAATGCACAGAAGCTTGAAATTATTTGAAAATCCACAGAAACTATACATTCCTTGAAAATGCACAGAAACCCAAAAGTCCTTGAAAATTACACAGAAAATCAACAGTCCTTTAAAGTGCATTGGAACTCAACATTCTTTGAAAATGCACAGAAAGTCAACATTCTTTGAAAAGGAATGGAATATCATCTGTCCTTGAAATGTACCTGCTGACAGTTTGGTAGTTGGTGTTGAGGGCTCAGACTGTAGAGTCCTGTATTCAAGGTACAGAGTTTGAGCCTGAATATGTTTAACAACTGGGGCATTTTATACACACACACACACACACACACACACATACACACACACACACACACACACACACACACACACACACACACACACACACACACACACACACACACACACACAGAGTTTGGAATGACTTGTTTGTAATAAAAATCCATGCCTCTCATCTCTCCTCCAATGTGTGTGTGTTGTACTGAACACTCACGCATAGAAGCTACTAAGGATGGATACATCCTTAAAAGACATGTAACGCATGCAGATTGCATTCTTAAAGAAGAAATGTAAGATGTAATGTGATCCTATCTCGCCTACATTCTCTACAGATGGGTTCGGAGCCGATCCTCGGCTCCGACTCGGCCGCTATACAATAGAACGCAGTCTCTTATTGGCTGAGTTACCTCATATCCCAGGATGCACCACAACTGCTTCCCCAGATCTCGTTTGCCACTTCTGAAGCAAAGACGTGGTCTCGGACTTGGCTGAGCTAAGTACCACCTTACTGACATATTTTCTGTCAAAATTTGAGCTAAAATTAACCCAAAAGCTGTTTTAACAGCTACTTGTTGTTGTGTGACTGTGATTCAGATTTTTCTGAGGTAAATTTGTACTTTTTTTGGGCAGTGATCCCGTCGAGTCAGAGGGGCCTAGCCTTTTCCTAGGAGTTTACTTAGAGTCTAGGTTGTTGTTGATAGCTTTGTGTACTTTCTTTGTTTTTTTCTCTGGAAAAGTTTAGTGTGTTAATTCAGTCAACATGTCGAAGGAACATAGACCGTCAGATTTCAAAAAATGTTCCAAATGTAGCTATAAAATGTCCATCACGGACGACCATTCTTTATGTGTTTACTGCTTGGATCCGAAGCACCTCCAGGAATCCTGTAGCGTTTGCCACGCTTTTTCCTCTCGCGTGCTCCAAGAGAGGAAAAATAAGTTGATTTTGAAAGGGCTTATTACCCCCTCCTTTGAGGAAGCCCTATCTTCTTCTTCTTCTCCTTCGAGGAAGAAAAAATCTTCGGCTCTGACCAGCCCGTCGGACCCGGCAGCAAAAAAGTCAAAGCAGGCTTCTCCATCGGCTCCATGGACTTCGGAGCCGAGGGCGGAACGGTCTGCCTCGATGTCTCCAGCCTCGACTCCTCTGGCTTCGGAGTCGAGAGCTCGGGCGTCGAGAGGTGAGCTATCTCCATCGGCTCCACTGCCTTCGGAGCCGATGAAGGTTGCCCGCTCAGACTCTTCCCCTTCGGTGCCGAAGTCCCCATCGGCTCCGAGGGAAATTGCAGTGGTAGTGGAATCTCCCTTGGCGCCGATACTTCTCGAAACTATACGGAGCCGGTCCCCCAGTTTTTCAGAGCCGGCGGAGAAGTCGACTCGGACCCGGTCGGTCCCTTCTCGGTCGTCGAGGATGTCTGATTCGGATGTAGACAGGGTGCTTCGAAGGCTTTTCCAGTCTCCGGTCTTTCAAAAGTTGGTCTCGGCTCCAGCCCAGTCGGCTCCGGAGCCGGTTTCCCACCCTGCTATCTTGGTTCCTCCTCCAACAGCTTCGGCGCCGTTGGAGTCGGTGTTGGTGGAGCCGGTGGAGGTTGTTGGGTCGGTTCCGACCCTAACTCCAACCCCGCCCTTCGGGTCAGGGTTCGGTACGCGGACCTCCTCTGTCGGCCCCGGGGGGGACGCTTCGGGACCGATCCTTTCGGTTCCGAGCCTCCCTCTCAGTGCGTCGGCTGCGGGAGTTCCGACTGCTGTTGTGGCCTTGGGGGTTGAACCATCCCAGGACTCTGGGGGTCCCGCCTTCAAGGCCATGAGGAGTGCCTTGGCCAAATCCTCTCTGGCCACTTCTACCATCTCACCACCACCTTCCCTTGGCACGGAGACTGGCTCCTTTGCAATCCCCCTGTCTCACGGCAGTGGAGCCCTGGGGCCTGAGGTTACCCCCATTGGGGGCTTCCTTCTTCCTGGAGGTCCCTCCAAAACGTCTTCGGAGGAACCTCCGAGGAAGAGACAGTGCAAGAGGAAGCACATCTACTCCCCTGATGAGTCTCTCACCTCGGATACTGACCTCGATGATGCGGAAGGGTCCCCCAAGTCGTCCTCGGATGATGTATCCTTTGCGGACATCTTGGAGATCCTTAAGCAACGAGGCGTCTGGCAGTCCAAACCCCCTTCTGCTGAGGAGTCGATGTTCCTCAAGGCCTTCGGGGCTCAGCCCTCCGCCTCCTGGGTGTCTCCGCCCTTCGATGAGCTTATGGATTTGATCTCTCGAAGGGAGTGGGAACACCCGGACTCTGTTGAACCGGTGCCAGCTCGCCCCAATAAATTCCTTTCGGCACCCCCTGATAAGGACTTTCTTTCCAAAGGTGTGGCTGTAGATGCCTTGGTGGTGGCATCTGCCACCCAGCAAGATGTGGCAGAGGCTTCAACGTCCGTCCATCCTCCTAATAAGGAGTCTAGGAGCATGGATCGGTACGGAAAGCGCACCCTTACTTCAGCAACCTTTACATTAAGGTCTCTGAACTACTTGACGCATTTCACCAGATTGCAGAGGGATCTGGTCAAGGAGCTTTCAGATACCCTTTCCGGTAACTTACCTGAGCAGTTAGCCCAGACGGTTAACTCCCAGTTGGCTACCCTGTCCTCATTATCTAACTCGTCCATGAGGCTCATTTCATATGCAGCAGAAGGAGCGAGCAGAGCGGCGGGCACAGGTATTGCTCTAAGGAGACAAGCCTGGCTACGCCTGTGTCACTTTGCGGAGGCCTTTAAGTCTTCCTTTGCCGACGCCCCCTTCGATGGGTCCTCTCTGTTCGGACCTAAGGTAAAGGACACTTTGACTCGCTGCGAACAGGAGGGTAAGACTTAACTGCCGTAGGGGCCCGGTTTTCCACTCCCTTCAGACCTTATCCCAAGGCTCGAAGAGGAGGGAAAATGTGGTTCCGTAAGTCTCAAAAGCCTTACTCGTCGGAGCAGAGCAATTCCCCTTCTAGAGGCAGAGGAAGGGGAAATTTTTCAGGGAGACGCCGTCCCAGAGGCGGCGGAGGCCCCCGCAACACTGGAGACCGCGAGTCCTTTCGTAGCTCCTCCTCCTTCCAGCATCCCTGAAGGAGTGCCCGACTGTGCAGCTCCGGAGCCAGTCGGGGGTCGTTTTTCGATTACCTAAAGGCCTGGGAAAGTATCACTCAGGACCAATGGGTGCTCCGAATCATCGCCGGAGGTTACACCATTCCCTTCTTTCAACCCCCTCCACCGTCCCAAAGAATCCTGGACCCGCCACCCAGTCAACGGGATCTGGCAGCCAGCGAATTTTCGAAGCTGCTTCAAAAAGGAGTCATCCAACCTGTCCCCGCAGACCAGGCCGGATCAGGGACTTACTCAAGATTCTTTTTGGTACCAAAAAAGACCGGGGACTTGAGGCCCATTTTGGATCTCAGCAGGTTAAACCGATCAGTGAAAAAGTCCAAATTCCGGATGGTCACCTTGCAATCCATTCTCCCGCTTTTAGAGAAGGATGTTTGGATGTGCTCCATAGATCTCAAAGACCCCTATTATCACATTCTGATAGATCAGGCGTCAAGGAGACACTTGCGCTTCAGCCTAGGAGACAGTCATTTCCAGTTCCGTGCACTGCCCTTTGGTCTCACCACAGCCCCCAGTGTGTTCACCAAATGTTTGGCAGTGGTGACTGCTCACCTGTGAAGTCTAGGATTCCAGGTGTTTCCATACCTAGACGACTGGCTCCTAACTGCCACCTCCAGGCATCTACTCTTAAAAACTCTAGCAGCCACTATCTCCCTAGGCAACTCCTTAGGAATCACTTTCAATTGGACAAAATCCATATTGCTGCCATCACAGCGTATTCTGTTTATTGGTGCAGAAATAGACTCAAGGCAGATGCGAGTCTATCTTCCTGCGGAAAGGATAGCAACTTTGCAGTCTCAGGTTCGGGCGTTACTCCTCAGACGTCGCGCTCCAGCTAGAATGGTCCTGCAGCTGTTAGGTTCCATGTCAGCCACCATTCTTCTCGTCCCCTTGGCAAGGTTGCATATGAGGTTACTCCAGTGGCTCCTCTCAGTCCAGTGGTCTTATCAAGACCTTCCCCTCAATCACCACATTTTGATCACAGAGACGTGCAAACAGGATCTTCGTTGGTGGCTTCTTTCCTCCAACCTGGATCAGGGACGTCCCTTCGTCCCCCCGTCCCCTCGGCCACGTTGACTACGGACGCCTCCCAGACAGGGTGAGGGGGATATTATCTGGGCAGGTCGGTCCAAGGCACGTGGCACTCTGACGAGAGTAAGCTGAAAAGAACAGCAACCTTGAGTCCCGGTCTTTGTAAAATACTTTAATTGGAAACACGAAATATAAAACCAACAAGAAACATAAAATCCACAATCTACGAACCAACGATACTAAGCGCTTTCACCCATCAACTGGGGCATCATCAGAGTACAATTACAAGTTGCTAGTCATCCCTTAAATACTGTTATAATACCATCAATCTAATAATTAGTCAATTAGTTAAAAAACAGAACTTGTATATCTTAAAAGTACTCAAACCACTTAAAAATTTCTTACAGCTTGAATGTTTGTGAATGTTTATATTTGTTTGATGTTTGTGTACAATGAAAATAAAACGCAACCATCAATATAATCTTAAAATGACGAGAGTCTCCTCCACATCAATATCCTGGAAATGAGGGCGGTGCTTTTAACGTTGCAAGCACTGCACGATCACCTCCCCCAGGGTACGATTGCCATTCAATCCGACAACATGTCGGTAGTCTGGTACTTGAATAAGCAAGGAGGGACCAGGTCTTACCCCCTTTGCAGAGAGGCCATGAAAGTATGGGATTGGGCGATTGCTACCAAACGTTTTCTAGCGGCAACACACATTCCGGGGAGATCCAATGTGATAGCCGACAGACTGAGCAGGACTATTCTGTCCCCTCACGAATGGTCCTTGAACGACAGAGTGGTAACACAGATTTTCACGAGATGGGGAACTCCATTTTGCGACCTTTTCGCAACTCCCCTCAACGCAAAATGCCAGCAGTTCTTCTCTCTCACCCCAGTTCCGGGGGACATCCCCAAGGAGGCTCTGGTCCAAGCTTGGCCCCCCGGCCTCCTATACGCCTTCCCACTGGTTCCTCTTCTCCCCAAGGTGATTCAGAAGGTGATTCGCTTGGAAAGCAAAATGATTCTAATCGCTCCATACTGGCCTCGTCAAGTCTGGTTCCCCTTTCTTCACAAATATGCATTGGAAGGTCCCTGGTTCCTGGACCAAGTTCCGGACCTCTTGACGCATCAGTCAGGACAGCTCCATCAGTCCCTCCATTCATTGAAGCTAGCAGCTTGGCTACTCCTCTTCCGACCATAGTTAGGAGCCATTCTTTCGTCCCTGAAGTCATGCATATTTTGTCCTCGGCCCACAAGACTTCTACTAAAAAGATGTATAGCAGTAAATGGAAGAGGTTTGCTATTTGGGCCCGACTCCGAGGATTAGACCCTATGACAGCCTCGGTGTCAGAGGTCCTGAAGTTTTTAACTTCCCTGTTCAACCAGGGTTATTCGGTGTCTACCATCAAAGTTCAATTGGCGGCTATTTCCAATTTTCACAAGAGCATAGAACCACCTTTAATGAGCAACAAGTTGTGCAAAGCTTTTATTAAAGGAGCTTGGCTTCTACGGCCCCCTATATCTCATCCTGCAACACCGTGGGACCTTAACGTAGTGTTAGGTGCTTTGACCGCACCTCCCTTTGAGCCGGCAGCAACCTGTGACTTAAAATTTCTGTCTTGGAAGACTGCCCTTCTAGTTGCTATTACATCAGCCAGGCGAATTTCAGAGCTTCAAGCCTTATCTGTCAAACCACCATACCTGGTATTTCACAAGGATAGAGTATCTCTTAGACCAAACCCATCCTTTATACCAAAGGTCTGTTCTAACTTTTGTTTGCAACAATCACTGGAATTACCGTTTTTTTTTCCCTAAGTATTCAAACAGAGCTGAGTATATCTTTCACAGCTTAGACGTGCACAGACAATTACATTTCTATTTGGATAGGACACACCAAGCACGAAAATCAGATCAACTGTTTGTGTCCTTTTCGGGCAGTAAATTGGGCAAAGCCGTCACGAAAGTCACTATTGCCAAGTGGATCAGAGACTGTATCAGTCATATTTATCGCATTTCAAATAGGGAGCTTACAGTTCCAGTAAAAGCTCATTCTACTAGGGCCATGGCTACTTCGGCAGCCTTTCATTCCAAGCTCTCTATTAATGACATCTGTGCGGCTGCTACGTGGTCTTCTCTACACACCTTTATTTCTCACTACAAATTGGATGTGGCATCTAGGGGTCGAGCTTCCTTCGGTTCCACGGTTCTCCGGACCGTTTTCCAGTGAGCCACCCAGGAATTAGGTGCTAGGGACACTGTCCCATCTGTAGAGAATGTAGGCGAGATAGGATCACATTACATCTTTTAGTTATGTACTTACCATAACTTTAGATGTATGGGATCCATCTCGCCTACATTCCTAATAACCCACCCTCCTTCCCCCTGCCTTGTAGGCCAGAAGAGACCGGACGATCCAAATTCAACTGTTTCCTCTCTTGAAACACCTGGCATTGTTATAACAACAGTTTATGTGTGTGTGCATGTGTGCGGACAAACAAGATCTGGGGAAGCAGTTGTGGTGCATCCTGGGATATGAGGTAACTCAGCCAATAAGAGACTGCGTTCTACTGTATAGCGGCCGAGTCGGAGCCGAGTATCGGCTCCGAACCCATCTGTAGAGAATGTAGGCGAGATGGATCCCATACATCTAAAGTTATGGTAAGTACATAACTAAAAGTTTTCTGCCCCCCCAGCCAGGGGCTATAGGTGACTGCCTAGGTCACCTAGTGCTGGATCCAGCTCTGCAGTCAACTCTATATGACGAGCTACAAATTATAACTCCCTTCCCATGCTAGCAAACCTTTAAGGCTTCTCTAAAATCTGGCTGTCCATTTCTTTCTATGGCAACAGATAATCTGAGACAAATGGGTTCTGAGAGTCCTCCATCAGGGTACAAATGACACTGAGACTCCCTCCCTCCTCTTCAGAGAAATTTCTCCTAATTTTCCAGATAAAACTTCTTTTTTTCTCTCCTGTAATTCAGCATTTGCTACCTCAGGGGTTAACTGTACGTATTCATCTTTCTTTGTTAGAAAATGTTTTTTATTCAATTCTCTTTTTTTTCTATAGCCTCAGATTTCAAACTTTTTTAAGCTTTTCTGTCTCTGCATTAGCCTTTAGGTTATGCAGTGCTTCCAAGGGTGTTCACAAAGTATCTAGCTCCAGTGATAGCCCATTGCAGACTGCAATGTATCAGAGTGTCATGAATCTACTTTACAGACTGGATTTTGAAGAGAGCATTCAAAAATCTTGCTAAACTCCTCTCACAGAGTTGTATTCTTGGGGTGTCTCTTAGATACTTTAGTTCAAGAACTTTTTTCCTACCAGAAAATCAATCTCTCTCTCTCTCTCTATATATATATATATATATATGTATGTATATATATATATATATATATATATATATATATATATATATATATGTGTGTGTGTGTGTGTGTATACATATCTATATATCTATGTATATATATATATATATATATATATATATATATATGTGTGTGTGTGTATCTATATATATATATATATATGGGTCTCCTTGACTTCATCGACACGCCGAAACACCAACGCTAAGAAGACCGACACGAGAAGACCGACGAGACAGATGATCGACAATGTGAAATCCTGACAGCCAAAACACCGACATGGGCAACATGTGAGCGCGAGCGGACAGGTAAGTGTGTGCTAGTGAGGGATTTAGTGTTAGGGAGTGGACAGGTAAGTGTGCGCTAGTGAGGGATTTAACGTTAGGGAGCGGACAGGTAAGTGTGTGCTAGTGAGGGATTTAGCATTAGGGAGCGGACAGGTAAGTGTGCGCTAGTGAGGGATTTAGCGTTAGGGAGCGGACAGGTAAATCTGCGATAGTGAGGGATTTAGCGTTAGGGAGCGGACAGGTAAGTGTGAGATAGTGTATGATTTAGGGTTAGGGTGCGGGAAAGGTGAGTGTGCGGTAGTGACGGACTTTAGGTGTAGTGGCGGGTTAAGTGAGTTAGGGTGCGGGTAGGGTAAGTGTGCGATAGTGATGGAATGTAGGTATAGTGGTGGGTTAAGTGAGTTAGGGTTAGGATGCGCGTATGGTAAGTGTGCGGTAGTGTCGGACCTTAGGGTTAGGGTTTGGGTTAAGGTTAGTGCATGTATAGTTGTGTGTTATGTGTAGTTTACGTTTTGGGTGTCGGTGTTTTGGGTGTCGGTGTTATGGTGTTCGGTTTTGTGAGTTGTCGGTTTTGTGCGTTTTTGGTGTTTTGGTGTCGTTGTTTTGAGTGTCGGGTTTGTGGTGTGTCGGTGTTGTGATAGAGATATATATATATATATATATATATATATATATATATATATATATATATATATATATATACAAATACATATATATATATATATATATAAAATCTTCCTGGGTTTTTCCGCTCATATTAGGAGCAAGGAAATTTTTCAGGGTATTAGCACTTCAATGCTTATCATGATTCCTCTAGCCAGATGCCACTTCAGAAAAATTCAGTGGTACCTAAAATCAGTTTTGTCCCAGCATCAATCCCCCCCCCCCCTCCCCGACTTTTCAAATTCCAGTTTTGGGATTTATAAAAAGGGAACTGCTTTGGTGAAAAGACCACTTAAATTTGAATCCAGGTATCCCATTTTCCCTTCCAGCTACAACACAATCAGTAACTGCAGATGCCCCAGACTTTATTGGGGAGGAGTTTCTATGGGAATAAAAGTGCAGGCACTTTTGCAAAAAAAAAAGAAATGCCAAAACATATAAACATCAAAGAGATGGAACTCATAAATGCTATCAGCCTTATCAGTCATCTGTGATCCCCTGGACCATTACAGGTGTTTACAAACTAACAGGGTGGGCCAGATCTCACCATGTGCACAAACTAGCCATGGTAGCCTGGGATATAGCAATTCAGCACAGTCTCACTCTTCAAGCATGTTACATTCCTTCACAGGAAAACTGTGTGGCAGACAAGCTGAGCAGGACCAAGACAGCTCTTTATGAATGAAAATTGAATCAAGGGGGTCTTCCAGAAATTGATCCAGCTTTGGTGAATATCTCAAATAAGTCTTTTCGCCTCCACTCACAGCAATTAGTTGGCAAAATTCTGCTCTAGAAATCCAACCAAGAAGACCTGGAAGACCGATACAGTTTCTTTTTCTTGGACAGGAATGTTCCAGAATGCTTTTCCACCACTTTTGCTAATATCTAGAATAATTCTGAAGATTCAGCAGGTCTTTCCTTAGATAATAGTGATGGCTCCCTTTTGGCCCAGTTAACAGTGATTCTCTCTTCTTTTGGAAATAACCAAGTGCACTTACCACAAACTTCCCCAGAGACTGGACCTAATCATTCAGGGCAAGGGGTGTTTGATACATCTCTACCATACAATGATTGCCTGGATGATGGAATTTTTTTTTAAACATTTTTATTGAATAATCACTTGTGACATAGGATAAAAGTAATCAAACTTTATTAACAAGTTCACATTTACAAATATATTTCACATATATTGCTATATATCATATAACCTAAGCAATACTGCATAAAATATTCAATTTCTGCCTTTTTTTAAACAAGAAACATCTTTGTTAAATCATCACTTGCTACATAGGCAATCATACATTTATAAACATGAAAACAAACCACACTGATACAATCCTAGTTGCTTGCATTTTACAACACAAACCATACTGACACACTCAAAGTTGCAAACATTATGCATCACTTATAATCTACCCAATCATTTACAGTCAAACATTACATAACTCATTTAAGTCCTGCTTTCTTTTAAACCTCATTCTTCCCCTGTATGTATTGTTCCCACAGCTCCCATTTTTTCCTGTGTAGTTTGTCCCTACCGTTTTCTAAAGATCTCAATTACAGTTGTTTTATCTCTGTTACTATACTCAGTACTTTTAGTATAGTTGGTTTAGATTTTCATTTCCATTTTCTAGTAATTGTTTTTTTGGCAGCCACCATAATTAGACACAGCAAGGCCTTACCATGTCTAGGCAATTCCGAGTCTGTATCATAGCTCAGAAAAATCATCTTCCTCATCACACCAGTCTGCCCACCCAGCATCTCTAACAGTGCATCCCACAGGGAATCCTTAAAGTCCGCCAACTCACAGCACTCCCAGAAGATATGTTCTGAATTTACCTCTTTCTTCCCTGTCCACACTTCCAACATTTGCTGTCTACCTGAGGAAAAATTCTCTGGAGTTTACTTGGGGTATATAAATATCTATACAAACACTTCCAAGTAAAAATCCTAAATCTTCTAGATTTTGTTGAATATTTGGGAGACATACATATATCCTCCCATTGTTTCTTTGTGAATTGCATATTCAATCTCACTTTCCAATCCTTTCTAACCTCCTCTGATTTATTGTTATACTTCTTATTCAATATTTTATATGTTGTACAAATTATTGCTTTTTTAATGGCACCTTCTGTTCTAGATTCTACTAAAAACTCTACCATTGCAGCTCTTTGATTTAGGATCCTGCTATTTCTTTCTTTTCACTTACACTCTGTTATTAATCCTTGATTAGGAAGGCAATCTCTAACCTGCAGTCCAAATAAATTCTTGGCATCTTCCCATTCTATCATCTTTCCCTCTCTTGTTATTTGCTCCCAATACCTTGGTTCCTTTGCCAGTTTTATCCAATAAATTCCAGCCCCCTCTTGCCTATTGTCTATATCCCTAATTGCAGTCACCCCTATTGGAAGAATCTCTTTTCTCCATTCCCATGTTGGCTTAGATCTTAGGATACTTTCTCCTACTTTACTGGTATAATATTCTTTATGATTATTGTTATTCTTCTTAAAGGCCTGTATCCAAAATCCTAGTCTCTCCTTGTTTCTTGAGCTCCCTCCTGTTTCATCATCATCCCTTTCCACTTTAAATTATAGTTTTCTACTTGTGGTATGCATAGAGCCTTAAATTTGTAGCTCTAAAATAGCCTTTCAAATCAGGTAATCCATCCCATTCCACCCTGTTCTACTGTAAAAATCAGCTTATCCCACTTGACTCCTGCTGTCTTCCCCTCCTAGATAATGTCCTTCAGCTCTTTTGCTATCCACAACTTCTCCTCTGGTTGATAAAAGTATGCCTGACTTGTGTATAAGACAAATTGGACTAAAGACATTTCAGCTGCTTGTATGTTACTATACGTATCCATACAATAAAGTTTCCATTTTCTCAGTTTTTGTATTATCTTTTGTTTAGTCTCTTACCACATATCCTTAGCTGCCACACCAAAATCATTTTTAATCCATACTCCTAAATACTTCAATGTGATGTTGTCCTATCTCACCTTCATTCTTAGCAGGTTGGGTTCGGAACAAATCCTCGGTTCTGACTCGGCCATATACAAAAGCTCGAGGCCTTCCACTAGCTCGTAGCTAAAAAACCCTATCCCATCATGCTCTAGGAGAGCTCCCCAGATCTTGTTTGCTGCTAAACAAGATCGGGTGCTCTCCTACTGGCTCTGGCTAAGTAGACATTTTCCTTCTTGATATTGTTAAACATTTCTTAGCTATTTCTAACTGTTTAATTCTTAAATATTTACTGAGTTAACTTTTTGTGTAGTTAGTGTTTTCCCCTGAGTTTTTCATTGATTGGTTCTACTCACACGTGACAGGGAGAGTTTGATGCATACCATCTCAAACAACTTCAGCTGACTGCCTGGATGATTCATTTCTAATGCGTTTTTGGCACCTTCCACATAAGGATGTACAGTAGGTACTAAAGGAAGCAAGTAATTCTACATCTTAGGTTGTCATAAGGTGTTTACCTTACAGGCACAAGGTGCAGGGTTTGATTCTTACATGGGGTAATTGGCTAGGTTTAAAACAGCCCACAAGGGCAGTTAGTCTGGTACTAATCTCTGAACCTATGAACCTACTAGGAAGTCTTATGTTAACCAGTGGAAAAGATTTTCTAATTGGTGCCTCACCTATGACCAGGGCCCTAGCTGAAATTATTACATTGGGTTCTCAAACATTTGTGTGGGTCACTATCATACAGCCTGTTTACTCCTTTGGCAAGGGATGTTTATCAGTCATTTCAACATACCTGCCTGTGGATCCTCCTCTTCATTTCAGACTTTGCTTAAGGTGTTCTAAGTAGAATTTTTCTGTTGATATATTAAGTTCACCTCTTATTCAGGTGACATTCAGATCTTTATGTTTTGCTAGGAAAGTTATTTCTGTCTTCATTTGAACCAGCTCTTGTGGCTGTTTTTGGTTCATTTTTTTGTAGAGTAACTGATTTATTGTTCTGACATCTGCAAGAGCATATCTGGGTTGCAACTATTCATGGTGGATTAACCCTTTTGCTTTTCCATGCATATAGGGTTAAATGTTAGAAAAAATCCACCATGCATGCCCTTACTACTTTCTGAGTGTACCTAGAATCTAGCCATCTATCTCCCTCATTTCTTTAAAAATTTGAATGACAAGGAGAGTAGACTCAATCTTCTTTGGTCATGCTTCTACTACTCAGGTATTATCTTGTCAGTGCTAAGTCCTTTTGGAAAGCTCAAAAGCTGTGGAGTTCCTTGTATGTATCAAGCAAAAAACAACCTGTGTCCATTCAGACACCTCCAGTTGCTTGTTCCTTACTGTATCTTTTCTTATTATTCCCACCATGGCAAACATTACCAGACAAGATTAAGGCACATTCTAGTAGAGTCATGTTTTCTTTGATGACGTATTGGAAAGGAGTGGACACTAGAAGCATTCTAGGGGCAACTATATGGTCCTCTGTACATACTTTTACAAACCATTAACATACTGGATTCTTTTCCAGGTCCGTGACTGGCTTTGTTATGACCATTTTCCAGGAGGCTCCTGGACCCTTATCCTTCCAGATTGGATAGGCTTTGGTAACCAACTCAAAAAGCCAAAGGCTGCTACAGCAATGATAATAATGAACATAGTACACTTGTGTAAATTGCACTTTCTATAGCAGTAGATGTTTGAATTCCTTACTGCTGCAGTAGCAACACCGACCCACCATCCTCCTGCTTCTGTATATTTATTTGTTGGGATATAAATTTATTTGTTCCGTTTATATCATTTAGAGGTTTGGGATGAGTATGCTCCTCTTTCTTCCTGGGCAAGAAAGTCCTGAAGTTGTCTACAGTTTGCGAATTTCTCCCCATGAAGCTGGCCGATCAGCAGTCAAAAGTATAGGTTTGGCAGAGTGCCAGAGCTTTTTGAAGACTCCAGTTGTTGTATCCTGGTCAGGATACCACCACAACTAGCCAAAGGGTACTGCAGCATTGAGGAATTCGGACATCTACTGTTGTAGTAAGTGCAGTTTACACAACTGCACTTTTTGAAACATTTTGTAATTGGAAGTATTAATGTTGCAGTACTAATTCAGTAAAATGATTAACAGTTAAATGTACATACAGTCTAACTTGACTTAGCCAATACTTTTGACACAATCCCCCACTCAGGCACCATTGGGAAACTCACCCAGCTGGGAATTAACCCATATGTCACTAGATGGATTACCAGCTGTCTCACGGGCAGAACGCATATAGTCAAAGTTAGGCATTCCGCCTCTACCACCAGACCGGTTACCAATGGTGTACCACAAAGGATCTATGCTGGGCCCCCTACTGTTTAAAATCTATTTCTCAGAACTCCAGGCAAAGTAGATGGCCTGTGGCTTACCAAGCTGGCCGATGATTGCAAACCGGGTGCTGTCACTGAATCCCCTTATGATGTTGCCGTACTACAAAAAGGGCTTATACAGACAAATGATTGGTGCCAAAGCCACAAACTTAAACTAAACACAAACAAAATGTGTTATCATCCCTTTCAGCAAAGGGGAAGTCCCTGCAAATTATTAACAGTAAAATATTAACAGTACCCCCCTTAGCTCAAACCCTGTGGTGACAAATTTGGGAACTCAGGTTGATAGCAACCTTAACTTTGATCACCATATGTCCACAGTGGTAGGAAAGGCCTTCTATGTTGCACATCTTATAAGTAAGGGCATTGCAACCAGAGCTAAGGATGTTATAACCCCCCTGTACTCATCCCTCTTCAGACCACCAATACAGTGTAACACTCCCTTCTGTGTGTACCTCACCAGACACCTGCAGCAGCTGGAGAGACCTCAGAGGTTTCTCACCAAGAAAATTCAGGGCCTTTAACACATGACCTATATGGATGGACTGAAGGCCCTATCACTGTACTCTGTATCTTATAGGCTGCTGAGAAGTGGCTTGTGCCCAGCCTACAGAGCAGTCTTGGACCCTGCCCTAATGGAAATGCTGCACATCCACAAGTCAGATGCGACAAGATTTGCTCACTCTAGAGATCGTAACCTAGCCTGTGACATTAACAGTGCATGCTGGTGAGACAGATATGTCTCCTAGAGATTGCCACTCTTCTGCAACAAAGTCCCATTTCATGTAAAACAGAGCTCCTCAATGACCCTATTTAAGCATAACTTAGGCAACTGGATGGGAGACCATAAATTTACCTCGGGGGGGGTGTCACCTGTGTCCCTGTTAGATAAGGGCAGTCGGTGCTGATCATATACTCACAGTGCAAATGTAGACCATATAACTTGGTTAATATAGGAACAGAGGTGGCGGAAGCTGTTGAAGATTGGGGGGGTGGAGGGTGAGAGGGGGACTTAGTGATCTAAAAAGGGCAATTTTTTAGAACTATTTACTACCACAACATAGGTTCCCCCGGAGAACATTTTAAGCTTGGCCAGTTTCCTTTTTGGTGCTTGAATTAACATTTCCTGATTGGTCTTACCTATCGCATGGCCGATAATTGTATATTAGCCCTAGTGATAATAAATATGATCATACTATAGATAATTTGAGGGGACCCATGTAAGGGATGCAGCATTTAGGAACTGCCTCTATCCATTAGTGACATGAGGGGCAATCTTATTTTCTATTACCCATCCTTAGATCCAAGATGCATTTGAATATGGACAGGGATGAGCTTTGTTTTACTTGAATGGATAGTCTGTTCTGGAACAGTGGTAGCCTCTGTGATAGATGTCCGTCTCTCCACAACATTCAGTTTAGATACCTGGACTGAGTATTTCTGATGCCATTTGACTTGCTGATGTTCAGTAGGTCCATCTGTATTAGGTCGGAGGATGCCTTGTATGCCAGACATGTCACCTCTAAGCACTCTGTAGGATATTGAGCATAGTGATAAATCTCTGAGATGGTCCATGCAAGACCTATTGTTTAGGACTTGTATCCTTTTAGTAAAGTATCTCTGTGGGTATTCCAGTTGTTGCATGGGTCTGGACAGATACATGCCAAAGTGGGGATTATACAAAATGATTGACCTAATGAGGGCTGTGTAAAGGGGGGCAATAACATCTCTAGATCTAGTCACAATCAATTTGTTTATAAGCTGTGCAATATAGAAAGACTTTCTTATGACTCTGAACACATGTTGGTCAAAAGTTAGGTCACTTTACACACAAGTTCCCAAATGCCAAACAACTGGGTCATTTATCAGGGGGCATTGTCAATTTGGCAGTTCCCTGGAGTGGATGACTTCCCAAAGGATACAATAATGTATTTCTTGGAGTTTAGCTTCAATTCATGATTCTGGCACTAGTTATTGTTTGGGACAAACCTTCCTGAATGATGGTTAAGTCATTTGGGGATTCAATAACTGTTCCTAGCTTACAGTCATCTCAGACTTAGTCGACCAAAGCCCTTTGGTATTTCCTTTTACTTTTGAGATGTATATGCCAGACAGAAAAAGTCTCAGCATCGAACCTTGGGAGACTGGTCACTTACCCTATTTTGAACTCCTGCATCCTGTGAGCAAGCATACATGTATGGGTTCTTTGATTCACCTTCCTGATTGTATTAAATTATATTCCTTGTATAATACAGCACCACTTGTTAGAATGTGTTTTAAATTTGTAGTTTGGAACAGTCTTCTAGTAAGCAGTGAAACAAAATGTATGAACTAATAATGACAAAACTATCCATTTCAGAAAATTTCAACCATAAAAGGCCACTCAAACTTCTGTCATTACAATCCACCAATATCAGTAAATATGCAAAATCTCTGCAGAAGTAAGTCATCTAAATAACTCTAATGAAGAGGTTGCTGCTAGCAAACAACTTTATATTTTATTTTTTCATTTACAAATAAAGTGCCTGTTGCCCTTCAAGAATAAATTGCCCATGCTACATTAAAAGAAATGATAAGCTAGTAATTTTGCAGTGGGAAATGGCAAACTGATAACAGAAACATAGTTACCAGGGAACGCCTCCAAAGGAGAACATTCATAGGACTGCAGCATCCACTCCCTTTAAAGTACAACACAGTACAGTATCAGCGATCCATCTGCATACTGTGGGAGTAGAACCCACAACCTTTTGGATCAAAAGCAAGTAGCAGTTGTGCTACTAACAATGCAAATGACTTAGCATATGTAGCACTAAACTTGTCTTCCCCTGAAGCTCTCAGCTCCTTGTAAAATCCACTTGACACTCAGCTAAATCTCTCAACTTCGCAGCACAAGAAATCTGGAAAAAAACAATTTATTGGTGGTGGGGGTGGGGGTGGGGGGGCAAAGGCCCAAAACCAGGGACACATTTTAAATATAGCTTGTATAATCTTAGAAAGTTGCTAAAATGAAGTGTTTTGTATTAACCCTGTGTTTCCTGAAAGATAGGAAGACTGAAACTTAAAGGGCTATCATTATTTAGTGAATTCAGTTCTCACTGATTTGCCAGAAAACCACAAATTTTAAGAGGAGCAGACCAAAAGTATGAGCCAAATATTCTGTGAAAATCTGGACAGTTGAGAGCTGTGGATTCAACTCCCTGAATCACAAGTGGTGGTATGGGTAGAAAATTCAGGCTCTTGTTTGAGCCCGAGTAACACTAACTACCCGGTATGCCTAAATGGGGCATTTTACATGCGCACGCATGCACACGCACACACAGATAGACACATACACAGACACACACACACACACACACGCACACACGCACACACACACACACACACACACACACACACACACACACACACACACACACACACACACACAGACACACACACACACACACACCGGGGAGCAGCATGGCTCCTGCAAATAACAGAACAAAACGCTCCTTAGAGGCATGACTCTGGCTCTGGCAGCACCAACAAAACAGCGGCAGCATAACTCCTGTAACACAGAGCAATAAGAGAACAAGAACAGCTATTTTAGTTAGTTTAACTTCTGTGTGCAAATCCACGTTAGCGTGAAAACTCCACTTCATTAATTTTTCCCGACAGGTCTTGCAGCTGTAAAAGTGGGGGCTCCTCCTCCCCCTGGCTCTCTGGTTCATGCGCCCTTGTAAAGGAACAAGGGTATAACGTGGCTAGGCCTAGAAAGGCCCTAGGGCCAATAGCCTAGTAAACTCCTCTGAACCTATGAATTCTTTAGAAGATATTTGAGACATCCACCAACCCATAACAGTGTACACTTTTTTTTTTTTTTTTTTTTAATTTTCTGGCTTCCTCATCCCATTCTTCCCAGACATCAGGCCAGTTGTTACGACTTCATCCATTCCTTACCTAGCCAGGTAACAGTTGATCATGATATTGCAGTTCTCCATTCATCAGTGAGGTTATTTATGTTGGTTATTTATGGATTTTTTTGTGCATTTACATCCCCACTCTATACACCTGTGTGCATTCGGTGATTTGGCATACAGTCCAGTAGATGTCAACAGGGACATAATATCCTCATCTTCAAGTGATGTAGCCCGTCAGAAGACCCTGCTCAGTTCACAAGGCAGTTCGTGTGTGTGGTCTGTAGTTTTCATGTCAGATTCTAACATAGAGATTACACCATACGCATGTGTACTCCTCCCTCCCACCCTGAGAGATGAACAGGTATTGCCTCCTTACTCATCCTCTTCCCTTCACCAACTTCTCCATTGTATGATATTGGATCATAGTCAGGTCTTTATGTATGTATGCTACTGAGCTTGCAATAACTGTCTGCACTTGTGCTTTCCAGACAAAAATGAGCATTCGTATGACTAGTTTTTAAAACACATTTGTGCTTTCATCGAGGTAAGCTGTTTACATTGAAACTTTATATAATTGTGTCATTTCTGCATGGTGTTTGATTTAGCAGGTCATCTCTGTAAAGTAGTGGTATGTAGTAGCACTTTAGTTAGTTAGTCATTTGCTTTTCCAACTAATGTATATAATTTTTTCCAGCATACTGATATTTGGAAATTACCTTGAAGACAGCAGAAATATTCTCAAAGTGAAAAAAACAGGTTTGTTACTTTATGACCTAAAGTGGAGTGTGCATATTGCTTATGAGTCATGAGTCTGTATTGTTTACCTTTGCAAAATTGTTTCATATTGCTTGTTGTCATTTTTAGTCTTCTGAGTAAACATTATTTTTATACTGAAAACACCAACTATTGATATTTTGAAAGTTCTCTGTTATTTAGACACATTTTTGAGGTATAAACAGACAGATGTTAACAAGATCTGCAGAAGTTGGTTTAAAAGTATTCTTTTTAACTTGGCTGACATGTAGATTCTTCTTTTTCACTTAGTTTCTTTTCCCCGCTTGGACATACTTGACTAGCATTAAAGTAGATTTATAATGGATATTCTTCTTTCTTTTACAGTGTTTCATTCTTTATATTCTTGATAGATGAATAGGGAAGAGAAAAGTTAATATCAGAGAAGCAGTTTACCTAGATAGGCCTGTGTACTATTGTATCTCACAGCGGTTCTTGATTAGCAGTCCTTGATTTTGCTTCTTAACTTTGCAGTATCCCAAGTGTCCAGTATAGGGCATACAGCAGTGGACAGAGTTTGATTATTGAGCCTAATGTCCATAGGGATGGGAAAAAAGAACTGTTTCAGCAGCCAGCTATTCTCTCTGTCATGCAGAGGGCATGGACATTGCTGCCACTCATTAACCTCCTGCTGGAGATGCTGAAGACTAAGAGCTGTCTAGGTCAACGCATTTAGTAGCTGATAGATATCATTTGGTCAGATGTTTTTCTGTGAGCCAGTGCGCATACATGCTTGGATAAGGATAACACATTAAAAAAGGAAACAAGGTGGTATTGATGGCTGCTGCTTCCTGCTTCTTACTCCTAAGGAATATGCCAGCAGGCAAAAAGGTGAGTGGTGTAGGAGACTTAACTGCTTGTACATCAGTGTTTCTTATGAAGGAGGGATCAGATAATAATGGGATAGACAACAAGGTGACACAAAATGGAAAACAATTCACAAAAAGTTTTATTGTGTCTGTAATAAAATTGTGATTTTGTAAAAATATTTTGATAACTAAGTAATGACACATATTACCATTGTTTACATCCAGGTTCTTCAGAAAATAATTTTTAATGCAAACTCCCTCACTGTATTTAGTATGTTACGTTATTGAGGTAGTAGTACCAATGTTTTAGATGTGCTGTTGATTTCAAGTCATGTCCCCAGTTATTTTGGAAATAAAAAATAAAACATGCAAGGCCAGCAACTCACCAGTAATACAGTGAAACTTTATTGTTACATACAGCTTAGTTAGATTGAATACTTTCATTTTGTTGTTTTGGTTATGACATTATTATTTTTTTTCTTTTCTCAATTATTTTGGGTTTTATCCCTGGTTCTTGAATTGAGAACTCTATGGATAGCTGACAAAGATTGATTGATAGTAATGGTAAGCCTTTGGAGTTGCTCAATTTTCTTCACTTAGATTCTTGTGTCATACCCCCAGTCCCCACGAAGGAAATACTTTTAAATATCCTCTCTTGGAGTGGTGTACCTACAGTAAAGTGTGTCCCATTTATCACTTAGTTATTCATCACCATTCCTGTAACCACTCACTTTATAGAGCAGAATCTCCCTTCCTTAATACTTTCATAGCCTGACTGAATAAAGTGGAAACATTTTATAGTATCAGTAAGCTAGCTGTATTTGGTAATTTTTCTTTGGCTTTTGTTGTCTTGCTTAGAACGATCGGATCTCTCCTTAAACTTGCATTATCTGCCATTTCTTCTTGTAAGGAAAAATCTGCTTTAAATAATATAGTTTCTCCTATTGTAAAGGTCACTTACTCATTGTTTACTGTGTGTGTGTGTGTGTGTGTGTGTGTCTGTGTGTGTCTGTGTGCGTGTGTGTGTGTGTGTGTGTGTGTGTGTGTGTGTGTGTGTGTGTCTGTGACTCTGACTCTATTGAAACATCTTCCAGGTCTATGGCCAGTGGTTTAAGGAGGTTTACATGGCTGCATTCTCAGAACATCCCGATGATAAACATTACATTTTAAATTCCCCTTTGGATAGAGATTAATTTTTGTCACCTCTGATGCAGAGATGATCTAAAAGTCATGATAAAAGAGGTAAGCTGATCCAGGGAATCTCCTAACATTTTTCAGCCCTCCTTTTTCAAATTTTGTAAGAAATTCTCTAACTTCTCATCCAGCTTTGGCAAATAAACAGAAGAAAATGTCTAAACAAAGTGCGGGTAAAGACATTTAAGAAAAAATGGCAAGGGGAGGGATCCAAAAAGAAGCCTCAAATCTCCCAAAACCAAGGACAATCCAACAAGTCTGAATGACTGTTCAAGAGACTTTGTGATCCCTCCTACTCTCACCTCTTTTTTCTTCAAGAAAGCGTGAATGTCCTTTTTTCTCTTTGGAAACATATAGCTTCAGATAAATGGGTTCTGAAGATCATTCTTCAAGGTTACAGGTGGCAGTGGGAGGGAATTCCTCTTTTCCAGGGGGTCATTTCTCATCCTCCAGATCAGATTCTTTTTCCATTTCTTCATCACATGCTTTCCCAAGGACTGATCTAACCAATTCTTCCAAATGCTTTCATTCCTAAACCTGTCTGTGACAGTGCCCAGATTCAAAATGTCACTTCACAACCTGTTACCTCTTCTTCCTGTTTCAGGTTTCCTGATACAATAACACTAGACTTAAAAGACCCTTATTATCACATAACTGTTCATCCAGACTTTAGAAATTTCTTAAGATTTTGTGTGTCTGGGTCACATTATGAGTTCTCTGCCTTATCCTTTGGACTATTCAGTGCACCAAGAATGCACATTTTTCCATATTTAGATGACTTGTTTATCTTTGCATAGTCTTTTTCAAAGTGTCAGTGATCTCTCTCTTGGGTGAGAGATTTCCTACACAAGTTGGAATTGCAAGAGGCAATCGAAAGTCTTTCTTGATTCCTTCACACAAAACTGTGT
The DNA here is from genome assembly GCF_019279795.1 of Protopterus annectens. Taxonomy (NCBI): domain Eukaryota; kingdom Metazoa; phylum Chordata; order Ceratodontiformes; family Protopteridae; genus Protopterus; species Protopterus annectens. Next base: position 920,275,896 of record NC_056727.1, on the reverse strand, counting down.
TCCTGGGATTTCAGCTAGATGCCTCAGTTCAAAGAGCTTTTGTTCCACAAGAAAAAAGGTTTTCCACTGAAACTCCTGTCACTGAGAGGGAGTACCTCAAGAATTTGGATTCCATGGCTTCTATGATTCTTTGGCACCCCTGACAAGATTCCACATGAGAAAGATACAGTGGTATCTGAAGTTTCTTTGATCCCGGCACCAATACACTTCAGCTTTCCATATGCCAGTGCTGGGGTTTGTCAGAAGAGAAAGCATTTGGTGGAGACAACAGATATCCTTAAATCTAGGTCTCCCCCGTCTCCCTCCCTCCTCCAAAGCAGTCAATCACCACAGAGACCTTGGACTTTGTGGGGAGCAGTTTCAGGAGGGATAGAAGTGCAAGATGTGTGGGATACCAAGGGCAAATTCAAGCAGATAAATATCAAAGAGATGCTTTCCCTGAACAAGCCACTCAAATCTCTGAATCATATTTGGTCCCTGGGACCCCTTCAAGTTGTGAGAGACAATACCAAGTCATGTGATGCATTAACAGGCGGGGGGAACCAGGTCATACCGCCTTTACAGACTAGCCATGTTAGCTTGAGATATAACTTCATAACACAGTGTCAATCTACAGGCATCCTACATTCTATTAGAGCAAAACTGTGTGGCAGGCAAGCTGAGCAGGACCAGGGCACACCCTCACAAATGCAAAATAGTTTTGGGGGGGGGGGGGTCTTCCAACATCTGATCCATACATGGGGTTTTCCTCAAGTTGACCTGTTTACCTCCCCTCTGAACAATCAAGTGGCAAGATTCTGTTCCAGGTGTTCATACAAGAAGGCCTGGAAGAGAGATGACTTTTGTTTTCCTTCCATAGGAATTTACCTGTATGCTTTTCCACCCTTTCCACTAATATCCAGGGTACGTCTGAAAATTCAAAAGGAAGCCTCCAAAATCATTGTGGTGACTCCCTTCTGGCCAAGGTGTTCGTGGGTCTCCCTTCTTTTAAAAATGGCTAGGGACAATCATTACAGGATGTTTTTTGTGTTTCACTGTTGTAGTCATCACATTTGGGTTATCCATGCCAGGGTGGCCTTCGGCCGTCCCGAATACCAGAGGCTTAGTATTTCTGTGTCGGTTGCTGTTTCTTCAGGACTGATGTCAGTTCATCAGTAGTATAAAGTAAGGCAGCCAATGCCATTACATTTCTTGCCGTGGAGCCTGAAGCAGAAGCAGTTCGCATGAGTGCTGGTTGGCTGCTACCCGAGTTTCATCTTCCCAATTGATGATGGAGTCTTCTAAAGCTAAGTACCCCATTGGGGATCCTTTTTTCTTGCACTAACCGATGTCAGAAAAAGTTAACAGTTGTCTCGCCTGTGGAAAGCAAATACCACACCGAGACTTTCATTCTTACTGCGTCACTTGCTTAGGCCCAGACCACAACATCCCCCACTGTCACTTTTGTGCTTTGGTCAATGCCAGAACTATACATTGATGGGCCCTTATTGTAGCTAGATATTTTCGCTTACAGTCCTCAAATTCCGATATGGCACTGGTAAACCATCCGACAGCAGATCTTCTGAAAAAGCGTAAAGATAAAGACAGAGACAGACAGCACAGGTCCAGACCTACTGACGAGGCTTCCATTAAGCTAGTTGTCAGTTCTCCAGTCCTCAGTGATGTGCTTTCGCAACCCCTGATGCCTGCTTCACTGGATTTGCAGGCCACTACCAAGACCCTTTTGGAGTCTGGTATGCTGCAAAACTCTTCTTCGACTAAGGATCCTGCGGTTGTCTCTCCCTTGGATGAGTCCGGAGCCGCTGAGCAGGAACCGGCTTCTGAGGAAGTCCTTCGCACTACCGATTCTCGACACAAACTGATGACTTCTTTCACATCTACTATTCTTTTGAAAACTGCTGAGTTTCTAAGGCCCAGATTACGAACCACACCCAAGAAACCAATGACCCAATCTCAGGCACCTGCTCCCGTGCCTCAGTCTCCAGTGCTTAAAATGGAGGAAGACCTTATCATGCTGATCAGGGGAAGCCAAGCTACCCCTTCCAAAAGAAAAAGAGATCTGTCCCCAGTAGTTTTGTCTGAACAGGAGTCTGATGACTCTGATGCATCTGAATATGAAGACATGCAACCCCTCTCTGCTTATGAGGATTCTGGTGTAGAGGACTCCATTCCTTCAACCTCTCCCCCAGAAGACTTTTCCTTTGGGGAAATCCTTCATACCTTAAGGGAGGAGTTCCAGTGGGAATGTCAGGACTATCCTCAGTCTAAAAAGAGATTCGATGAATTCTTAGATCTTCCACAAAACAGACCCCTGGCCATTCCCCCAGTCCTGAATGTTGTGGAGGATGTTTTCCTGGAATCCAGTTTGACTCCTGACACCCTCCCTCCTGCACCCAGAAAACCAGACAGGTATTACAGAGTCCCTGACTCACACAAATTTCTTTTTAAAAATCCTACTGCTGACCCTGAGTTAATTTCTCAAGGGCCAAAAGGAATTAAGGCAACCTCTGCTAAGAATCCCACCCCCTCAGGTAGGGATTCCTGAACACTAGACAGATGGGGTAAAAAAGTATACACCTCTGCTACTCTTGCTATCAGAGCACTAAATTGCCAGTTCCATATGCTAAAACTTCAGCAACATACCCTGGAACTCCTCAAACAAAAAAATGTCTTCCTTTCCTGCTTGTGTAGAATCTAAAGAGTTACAAGAGTTAATGCATTATGCAAGTCAAGTAACTAAACACACCTTGCTCTGTGGTTTTGACACCCTAGAAGCTTCTTGCAAAGCAGCAGTCACTGGTTCTGTCCTTAGAAGGCATGCATGGCTTAGGGAATAGCCCTTGCCAGACCATGTTAAATCTCAATTGTTGGATGAACCCTTGCATATAGACAACATAGTTGGCACTAAGGCAGAAGAGGTCTTAAAAGAGATGGAAGAAAAAGCAAAATCTATGCAGACAGTTAAGGATTTCTTACAGATCCAGTCATGCAGGTTCAGCAGGCATTGCCCCTCCAAGCACTGGTCCTTTCCTGCTCCCACCAGGTCAGTTCAGCCCAGACCCCATGGAAGCAGGCCACAGGGAATGCAGAGATCTAAACAGTGGACTTCCTCCACTTAAAAAAACAGGGACTTCTAACCACCCCGTCATGGTAAGAACTCACAATGACTCTCCTCCCCCACCCCCTCCCTATGCCCAGCTTCACTTACCCTAAGAGGAAAACTATCCATTCATGCAAGCACCTGGGCCACCATTACCAACAACCGCTGGGTCCTCAACATAATGTGCCAGGGATACATATTTTCTTTCCACACCCCTCCAACTCCAAAAGGGTTCCCAGATCTACCTCCAATCCAGTGGGCAGAGGCACAAAAGCAAGTCCTTTCCCCTGTTCTCTATGAGGGCAATAGAGCACGGTCCTGCAGAACAGAAAGGCCAACGTTTTTACTCCAGACTTTTTCTGGTACCCAGAAAAGAGGGCACCTGGTGCTCCATCCTTGATCTATCCATTCTAAACACCTTCCTGGTGATATCAAAATTCAAAATGCTCACCTTCCAGCAGCTGCTACCCATGCTCTCCAAGGATGCTTGGCTAGCCACCCTAGACCTAAAGGAGTTCTACTTCCACATTCTTATCAGGGAATCATGCAGGAAATATCTAAGTTTCAGGGCAGATCTCTGCACTTTCAGTTCTCTGCACTTCCCTTTGGCTAATCTACTGCTCCCAGAGTTTTCACAAAATGTTTGGCTCCAGCCATTGCCTTTTGCAGACAAAGGAATATCCAGATTTACTCATACTTAGCTGAGTGCCTAATTCAGGCAGACAGCCAGGAAAAGCTGCTCAAGCACCTGGCCTTTGTAAAGTCACTACTAACCTCCCTAGGGTACACAATAAACGAAAAGAAATCCAAACAAGTACCCACCCAAAGGATTATATTCCTGGAAGCAAGCCTGGACACAGCATTCCAAATGGCATTCCTTACACCAGAGAAGCAAACTTACCTGACAGTTTACTTCTCTCAAATAGCCACCAGACCCCAGTTATATCTGCAAGGAAAATACTGCAAGCTCTGGGGTTCATGGCATCTTGCATACTACTCATTCCATATGCCAGACTGCATATGAGGAAACTTCAGTGGTACCTAAAAAGCCTTTTGTGTCAACACTCTGAAGACCTGGAAACTCTTATACCTGTGATACCTTGCCTCAGAAATGATTTTCTTTGGTGGGCAACAGCATGCTCCCACAACAAGGTACGACCTTTCTTACCACCCCTCGCCACCCAGACCTTCACCACAGACTCACCAGACTATGCCTGGGGTGCACACCTGGACGGCAGGTGCATACAGGGTCAGTGGAGCCCACAGCAAATCCATCTGCACATCAACCAAAAAGAGATGATAACTGTCCAGCACGCCTTGACAGCTTTCAAGTCCCTTCTCTCTCCAGGGGCTCTCCTGATCAAAACAGACAACACCACTGTGATGTGGTATATCAACAAGCAGGGAGAGACTCACTCCTACCCTCTATGCAGGCTGGCCATGACCCTTTGGCACACAGCGTCTGTCATGCAACTGCACCTGTTAGCACAATTCCTGACAGGTTCTCTAAACTCACTGGCAGACCACTTAAGCAGAAATCTTCTGGACCCACATAAGTGGCAGCTAGACAAGAGAACCTTCATTCTAATAACTCAGAAATGGGGCACCCCAAAGGTCGAACTCTTTGCCTCCCACACCACCCATCAGCTCAGCAAATCCTGCACCAGGGAGCATCACTGCATGGCTTGGAAAGTGGATGCCTTGTCCTTCCCCTGGGTCAATCTATCGGTCTGTGACTTTCCTCCCCTACCTCTCATCCCCAGAGTACTGCTCAAAATAAGGGAGGAAAAACCAAGGACAATTCTTATTGCTCCAGACTGGCCTCGCCAGCACTGGTACCTACTGCTGCGCAGCCTCACCATGGCATCTCACTCAGACCCCAACCCTCCTGTCCCAGAAGGAAGGAGAATTCATGCATCCCCAATTGCAGACCCTCAATTTGGCAGCTTGGCTTATTCCCTAACCACCGATCAATGTGCCAACCTCAGTAAACAGTTTCTAGATGTTATACGTGAGGCCAGACACCCTAGCACTAGAAAGTCTTATGCTGACAAATGGAAAAGCTTCTGCACGTGGATTCAGGCTAAGGGAGCCGATACGGCACAGCCCTCTCTCCCTCCCTCTCATCCTGGATTACTTAGCTGACCTGCTATACAGTGGTATCTCTTTTTCCTCTATTAAAATTCATACCTCTGCTATCTCTGCTCATTTCCCCACTGAGCAGCCCCTTTTCTCACACCCTCTTGTCAAACAATTCCTAAGAGGGGTGAGCAACTTGAGACCACCCAGAAGAGCACCAACCCCAGCTTGGGACCTTAACTTTGTGTTGGAAAAGCTCACCCTGCCCCCCTTCGAAGCAGCGTCTTCAGCAGAGCTAAAATTTCTCTCCTGGAAGACAGCTTTCCTTCTGGCCATCACTTCAGCCAGAAGGGTCTCCAAGCTACAAGCACTCATGGCTGTGGAGCCCTTCATCATCTTCCATGCTAACAGGGTTTTCCTCAGGACTAACCCATCTTTCATGCCCAAAGTGGTGTCCAGTGTCCACCTTTTTCCGTAACCCACAGAACAAGGAGGAAGGGATCCTGCACTCTCTAGATGTGCACAGACAGCTCAGATTCTATCTAGACAGGACTAAATCCTCCAGAAATTCTGATCAATTGCTGGTTAGCTTTGCTGCATGGGCAGAGGGCAAAGCCATCTCCAAACAAACAATTTCCAAATGGATATCACACTGTATCCATTTCTGTTACAAGCAACACGGAAAGCCTCCCCCAATGGGGGTCAGGACTCACTCCACCAGAGCAGCCTCCACCTCTGCAGCTTTCCGCAGAGGAGTCCCCACCAGGGACATCCTGGTGGGTGCCACCTGGACATCTGTTCACACTATTACCAAACATTACCACCTGCCTATCTTCTCTAAATCCAGGGCAGGATTTGCCTCTGCAGTCTTGGTCTCCATGACTGCCTCCACCTGTTTCCTCAGCTTTGGGAATCAACCCAAATGTGATGGCTGCTACACTGAAATGCAAAGGACATAGTACAGTTGTGTACACTTACTATAAATGTAGATGTTCCAGTGTATTCACTGTAGCAGTCCTGGTTTCATTCCCTCCAGCCCCCTCTTCTTTTTTCCCTCTCTTTACAAAGGGCATTTTGGTATTTACTTTCTACTGGTGGGGTTCTTCCAGAACCTGGCTCCCACTTTGGGACTCCTGACAGGTTAGGGCAAGAAAAACCGATGTAATGACGTCAGTCCTGAAGCAACAGCAACCGACGCAGAAATACTAAGCCTCTGGTATTCGGGCCGGCCGAGGGCTACCCTGGCAGGGATAACCCAAATATGATGACTGCAACAGTGAATACACTCGAACATCTACATTTATGGTAAGTATACACAGTTGTACTTTTCTTTACAGAATGGATTAACTCACAAAAGAACAGGGGTGTTCAGTACACCTTGACATCAGTCAACTTCAGTTGACTGCTTGGATGATAGGATCTTAATTCTTTTTAGGCACCTGTTTACAGACGACGTACAACAGGTACTAATGGAAGCAAGAAAGGCTTCTACTTGAAAATCATATATGTTAGCATATGGAAAAGGTTTTCTACTAGGAGCCAACAACATTACCAGCATCCAGTCAAGGCTAGTTCTGTGGTTTTGCAATGTTTATTTGAGTTACTATCCTATGACATTTTTTAGTCTTCTATCAAGGTTCCATTATCAGCCATTTCAGCATGCCTGTCCATGGATCCTCCTGTTTCAGTGCAGTCTGTTGTCAGAATGTTTTTGAAAGGGGTTTTGTAAAACAGACTTCCAAGTAAACAGGTAGCCCCTGCTTGGGATCTTAATTTTATGTACATTTGAACCAGCTAACCTGGCTGACTTGAGGTTCTTAACATGGAAGACAGTTTTACTTATTGGTCTGACCTCTGCAAGCAGAGTATCTGGGTTGCATGCTCTTGTGGCGAGTCAGCCCTATCTCATTTTCCACAGGGATAGGGTTTCTTTGAGAACTAATCCTGCTTTTATACCTAAAGTGGTATCCGTGTTTATTTTAAGCCAAACTATCCATCCCCCTGTTTTCTTTCCTTAGTGAGAAAGGATGTTCCATACCTTAGATGTCCACATACATCTCAGGGACTATCTTGACAGAATTGAATCTTTCAGATTTTTGTATCAATTGTTCAATTCTTGTGTAGTTAAGAAGAAGGGTTAACCTGTGTCAAAATAGACTATTTCCATATGGTTGTCTAAGGCTGTTAGCGTCTGTTATACTCATAGTAACAAAACTATTCCAGGCAGGGTCAAGGCCCACAATATTAGGGCCTTTGCTTCGTCAATGGCTTTTTGGAAAGAGTTGGATTCTAGAAGTATTCTAGAAGTTGCTATTTGATCCTCTCTACATACTTTTATAAAGCACTGTAAGATTGATTCCTTCTCTGTGTCTGTGAGTCTTTGTTAGGACCATTCTTCAGGGGCTTCTAGACTCTTTTCCTTCCACCTCCTGAGTGTATTAAACTAGGATAGTCCATCCATATAGTTAAGGTTACTGCTGAAGTGATCATTTTGATTAACGTAGTGCAGTTTTGTAAGTAAACTTAATATAACAGTAGATGTTTGAATTATATCAGCTGCAGTAGCTACTAACTCCCTCCATCCTCTTTTTTGATGTATTTTTTTATGCTAGGGTGTGGACATTTTTTTTTTTGTTCCTAGTATTGTCCTTTCAGGGCTCGGCCTCACTCTTTCTATTGGCAGGAAATCTCTGAAGAGACAGGTGCCCAAACTTGCCTTTTTAGATAGCTCAGCTCACGCTGCCGGACAGTCTGGGTGAGTGGAAGGTTCCCAAAGCTTTGAAAGCTGTTTGGCTGTTATATCCTTAGCAAGATATAACCCATATAACTATGGATACTGCAGCAGTTAACATTCGAACATCTACTGTTACGGTAAGTTCATGTACACAACTTTCCTTTCCTTTGCATGTGAGAGCCGCATTGCTAAAGTGCCTAGTGTGCCACCTTTTATCAAATGTTGTGTCAGTGAGGGGGACCACCATTGTGTTGGCAAAGGATTTCTCGGCTTGGACATCTGTTTTATACCCTTCAGTATGAATGATCTTTTGGGTGTGAAAGTGTCAGTGAAGACAAAAAGCTCAATGATCTTGAGTTCTCTTGCTATGTATAGTTCCCCTAGCATGGTAAATATGTCAGGGAATGACTAGTACATGCTGTTTTCCTTCTAGAAGAAACACTTTTTAAGCTTCAATGGAGATTTCCTTTGAGGAACCTCCACAACTGTGGGCAAGCAAAAATGGAATCACAGTGTCTTCAAAAAAATCAATCATATTTAGGAGTGAGTTGGCAACAGTAAGCTAACCATTTCTAACCCCACAAAAAGTTGACTATCTGTCAGGATCCACTTGGTCCCTAGTACACAAGGACTTCAAAAGGCAATCACTAAACCACTGAGTCAGACTACTATCTAAAGTTGAGGCTTCTTGACTTGGGTCTTATGAACTGTCCAGATTCGAGACAGAAGCCAACGAAGAACATATCTTACCCCTGGCTGAATTTCCACTAGTCTTTGTTTCTTTCTGTAGATGTTAAATCCATTCTCCACTCCCAGTATGATGATCCATCATTCAGACTTATTTCTCAAGGTGTTTGAAGATATGGATTTGATGGCTGCAACCCATCCTGGCGAGTCAACATTTGGCATAATCTTTTGTCTTTCAGTTTGGCTGTTATGTTTTTGATGAAGTTCATAGCATTTCTTAATTAACTTACTTGAAGCTATCACTTAATTTACTTTGAATTTAACTTAACAGTCTTTTTGTTGAAAATATGCCTGTGTTTTTTTCCTTTCTTCACTGCAGTCTTCTTTACTGGCCTACCTGTCATAGTCACATTTTCAGATTTTTGCTGATGCATCAAAATGTGACTATTCATTTAAAAAATCTCTGCCCTAGCAAGTACGTTCCTGAAAATTTTCAAGTATTATTATTGACATTTTGCAGGTAACTATGGACTTTTCAGGTAAACTCCAACTCATTAGCAAGGAAATCTTGTTGCTGAGGATATCATTTTGGTCAGCCTCAGTAAGAAGCTGAGATCCCTTATAAGATCCTCCAAAGCTAGCTACGAAAACAAAACCGCCAATGATTCTAAGGGCAGCCACAAAGCATTCTATAGCTATGTCAGGAATCTCAATGGCAACACCCAGATCTGCTCTGAGTTACATCACAACGGCATGAAAATTACACAACCAACTGATATTGCCAACATCCTGGCGGATAGGTTCAGTGCTAACTTTACCCCCCCCCCCCTCACCCCCTAAAGGGCCCATATCTATACAGGAAGAAAGCAGAGTCTCTGTAATCACATCTATGCAGGTAAAAGCTGCACTCTCTAAAACCAAAAACACAGCATCCATGGGACCAGACAATATCCCAGGCTGTGTTTTACATGAACTTCAGAACGAACTGGCTCCTCACCTAAGCACCATGTACAATCATAGTCTCACATCAGGCTTTGTGCCCACTGAATGCCGCACAACAACAGTTATTCCACTCCACAAAGGGGGAGCCACCACTGATGCTGGGAACTATCGCCCTATTACCTGACTAGCCTGGTCTGCAAGGCCATGGAACGTATCATCATGGAACTCATAAACAAAGACATTGGTAACCTCCAAACTCTGGACCCCACCCAGTTCGGGTTTGTGAAAGGCAGATCATGCCTTCTGAACCTGATCGACTTTTTTGAGGCAGTCACCAAAGCCGTAGACGAGGGTAAGGTGGTTCACACAGCCTATCTTGACCTCGGCAAGGCTTTCAACAACATCCCCCATTCTGGAATTATAGCTGAACTCACTAAACTAGGTATAAATCCCTACGTCACAAGATGGTTTGCCAACTGGCTCACTGACAGAACCCACACTGTAAAAGTTGCACACTTCAAATCTGACTTCAAACCAGTGACAAGTGGAGTACTACAGGGTTCAGTCCTGGGACCTCTCCTGTTTGGTATCTACTTCTCTGAAGTACAGGCTAACACAGAAGGCCTCTGGCTAACGAAGTTCGCAGATGACTGCAAACTAGGAGCCATAATCGAGTCCCCAAATGATGTGGACATCCTACAGAAGGGCCTCACTGAGACAGATGCCTCGTGTCAGAGGCATGGCCTTAAGCTCAATGCCAAAATGTGCATTGTCATCTCCTTTGGTAAAAGCTCTGTACCCATGAACTACCACATAAATGGCAGTCTACTTAACGCCGAATGTGTGACAAGAGACCTTGGGACCCAGGTGGACAGTAGTACCTCCTTTGATAATCACATTGCCACAGTAGTCAGAAAATCCTTCTATGTGGGCACACCTCATCATAAAAGGGTTCTCATCCAGGAAAAAAGAGGTCATTGTTCCCCTCTACTCGGCACTCATTAGACCCATTATAGAGTACAACGCCCATTTTGGAATGTTCCTCATAAGACATCTGCAGCAGCTGGAAAGGCCGCAGACATACCTCACAAAGATGATTACTGGCCTCAAACAGATGCCCTACATTGACCGCCTCAAAAAACTCCAGCTTTACTCTGTAGCATATCGCCTACTCCGAGGAGATCTCTGCCTAACATATAAAGCTATGTTAAACCCAGAGCTGTTGGACGTGCTACACCTAAAGAAAACCTAATCCCTCCGAGCTACACGCTTTAGGGACCTAAACCTTGTCACCACAATAAATAGGACATGCTGGAGGGATAGATTCCTGTCCCAGAGACTTCCTATATTCTGGAACAAGCTACACATCTGTGTCAAGGAAATACAGCTCAGGGATCACATCTGTTGCTCTGCTCGACAGGGGCACAGGAAATTAACTTTCTTGGGTGGCGTAAGCCAGGGAACCTTGTTTGCTAGGCTTGCTTAGGCCCTTGGGCCGATAGCCTAGTACCTACCTATGAACTATGACTCAGCATATCTGCTGTATGAATCTTTTTTCCTGATGTATGCTTCACAGTTAAGTCATACTTCTGTAATCACAGCAGCATTCTTTGCATTCCTGATGGTTCTTTGTGCAGCAGCTTCTTAAGCAGTCTGCAGTAGCATACAGACAGTTTCCACTTTTATCTTTAATATATCTATGGTCCTTTTCTCAACCATGCTGTGTGAGTAGAAACTCTTTTCCTGTATGACCATATATTTTTGGACTATCAGTAAAAGCTCTGGACCTATATGTCATACATTTATCTTCTTAAAGAGTCACTGCACCAGTTCCATCCTGATTTGCATCTATTTCTAAAATGAATAGCTTATTCACGTAAAAAAAGTATATATATATATATATATATATATATATATATATATATGTGTGTGTGTGTGTGTGTGTGTTTTAATACATCTCATTAACTACATTGATCAGCTGTGTTGAGGCCCTGTAACACTGTCTGGTTATGTACTGAATCACACAGTAGACAAATGGAGACTGAAAGAATCAATCCTAGGACTACAGTATGACGTTCATTAGCAACTCTTAAACATAATTCTCTGTACTAACTGCCAGACATATTTTTCATTGCGGATGCTTTCTTCTTCTTCTGTTAGTAACAATGTAAGCAATTCAGTCCAGTTTTCCTGTGTGTGTGTGTGTGTGTGTGTGTGTGTGTGTGTGTGTGTGTTTAGTACCATTGCATATCTTTTTCCAGTAGTTTTCCTAGAACACTTATTTGTAACATATCTGGAACACATTTTGAAAGTACCAAACCAACAAATACAATGACTGTTTATCTGCTGGAAGAGACATTTCTGATACATATGTTATTTTTCATAATCTGGCTTTAAGGCTTCTGAAATTAAAACATAATCCATTTATGCTAAGACCAGTAACTCAGATTTTTATCATTCCCTTTGTTCAACTTGAAGTTGTACTATCTCGGTTTCTTCAGTAACTCAGTTACTGCCTTGTCATTTTCTTCTTTGACCTGACACCACTCCAATAAGTCATCAGTATGTTAACAGCATCTTCAAACCCCCAATTGTTTAGAGTAGCTGGCACACATCAGGTGATGATGAAATGCCATGTGAAAGTTTGAGACAGCTGGATCTTCTCATAGGCAGATTAAATGTACCAAACATGGAACTTTCCTCATCAAGCTTAATTTGTAAAAATCCCTGAATAGCATTAAGCACAATAAATTGCCCCTAGCAAGATAGGAACCACCTCTTCAGTTGTATTAATAACTTGCAGATCCTTGATGATAAATATGCATGTAGATTCACAACAGTAACCATGGTATTCACCCATTCAGTAAGCCGAGTCCGTTTTTCTTGTTATGGCCATTCTGTTTCAGCTTTTTCTTGATTCAACTAATCAAATTTACAGGAACTTTTCTTGGAGGTTGTATTTATTGGTAATATTGTCTGTTTAAATGTGTCAAACCTTTGATAAAGAATCTAGATTTTTATCTCATTGCTAATATCTTTGTGGTGTTTTAATGTTTTGACTCAAACACTTTTGCATGAGGGCAGTACCTCTGCACCCCCTGGTGTTAGGTTTCAGTCGCATAATGTGCACACCAAAATAAATAACTTCAGACTTACATAACCTCATTGTAAAGCTTTCCCTTTACGCTAAGTTGGTATGTCCTTCAAGTAATTATGTTTGCAAACTGGAGTGCAGAGTCCCCTCTGCAAAAACAGTTACCACCCTATAAGTATTGATAAGTTTTATTTTGCTTGTTAACTTTATCTTTCAGTAGGTCACACTTTTTACATTATCATGTTTCACTGATTCATTTTCTCTGAATAAAGCTTCATCAAAGGAGAAAAAAAAAACAAATCATTATATTTCCCATCGTATCACACATTAATATTATGAATTTTGTACCATATCAGACTTAGGTACTCACTGTGTCACATTGAATGGCCCCCCTCCTGTCTCCACATACCTGTCATTCTCATAATCCTTTTCCATTTGTTACAAAAATATTCATGTTTAGCCTAATGTCCTTTTTAAATCCTTTTAGGTCTGGCATAGTAATAAAACTTACTCATAAATAGTATTCCAGTACACAGCTGATTGAAATCAAGTAGTGCAGGATCTCCTTCCATCTCTCAGTAAAATCACCTGGGTTACAGGTCCAGCTCTTCTATCAAAACAGGCAGAGGCACCATATTACCTTTTATCCAGTAACCTCAATGTAGTCTAATCACCAGAGATGTATATTTTAATGCTCACAAGTGGTCCTCATGGCAGGGGAAATTTTCATGTTCATTTCCTGGATATATTTCCAGCATATTTATAAGTACTACTCCCTGCATTCTTCATTTGCAATAAGCATGCTATAAAAGTACTTGTCCTGTTTTGTTGTGCAGAGGGATGGAGCCCTTAATTCAACCCAGACTACCCAAATTTGATTAGTGCATTGGTCAGTGGAGAAACCAGTAAAGTGAGTAGCATAGGACAGCTTGTCTTTCACGGGAGAGGGACAGAGATTCTACATAATGCTGGGGAATGCCTCAGTTGAGGCAAGAGCTTATCTCCTTAACTGCAGGCAGGCTATCATTCACTGGTAGCAGTGACACATGACTAGGCCAGCATCATTGGAGGTGGTGTCTGCGATATTGTTCTTGATCCATACAATTAGGGTTTAATTTTCCCCCTTCATTTAAAAAAATACCTGCCCTAGACAATATATGATGCCTGCCTCCCAACATTTTTAATGGGGTTCTGGCAAACTAACCATATTAAAGGCCATTTTCTTCTTGAAGACTGAGGGCCCATCTGTGTCTAGAGTGACAGCAGGACTTTGTTGCATCCTTCTTATTTTCCTGGGGGGAGGGAAGAAGGGAATGAATGGGCTAAGGGAGGATACAGGCAGATGTCAGTGGCAGAGGGGACATGGAGGCCGAAAAATAAAAGTAGTCCTCATTTTGCACTAAGCATCTAAACTGCTTCACCTTTTGTTCATAGAGGCATTCGATATTCTGACTCTCTTAAACCCTTCGGCATTACCAGACATTTTCTCATATCCTCTGCGCACATCTATTCTTGGAGGTATATTTTCACACAGATTGAAACTCATTTTGTGCCTCCATAAAAGTCTTAAATCCAGTCAGAAAAAATTGCAAAACACTGCTGGGTAACACAAATGGAACTTCAACGTTCATAGACAACACTGCCTCACAGCAAAAAAAAAAAAAAAATGTGCTGTTTCCTAGTATGCTGCGAGTAGTCACTGTCAAAAAACGCTCTTGTTACTGTCTCTGTAGATCTTTGTCTTGCTTCAAAGCAATAATACTACTCACCTTTAAGTTTATAAAAGCCTCATCTCTCACCAAAATGTACCATGGCTGCTTTACATTTCCTGATGTGTTGGGAATGTAAAGGCTACAAGCCCTCTCCACTTTTATTTGTTCAATATGCAACCCATTTTAGCTTGCCTGCTCATCCTGAACAAAGGACAATTTTGACCTTCATTTTTTTAAGTATTCCAATGAGTAGAATGCTGCTTCTGCGGGATGCATCCAGTTCTGTTTCAGAATCTCCAACTCAGTCAATATAAACTCACACTTCTCTTTAAATTTCAAATTTTCGTTCCTTGAGTCTTCTGCTTGCAAGTCCACAATGTCCACCATTTCTAATTTACACTTTTTAGCATCTGTCGTATAAGTAATTAGCTGTGCATTAATTGTATTAACTTCACTTTGAAGGGTTTCCTTTAAAACAGACAGTAGAGTTTCTGCAGCCAATGTATCATACATACCTCCTTTCTTAAACTCAGACAAATCCAACATTTGCTCATCACTCGCCATATCTGTTTCCTTCTCATTTGACATATTTAGCTCTTCAGACTGTTGGGTTAGTTTATTTTTAATTTTTTTTTCCCAGACAGGATCATTTAACTTACTCCTGCACATTCTGCTGAAACATGGTCACAACACAACCTCCACTTAATACTGCATTTTGATAATTTATCATGGAGTGGGGGGGGGGGGGCATGCCTTATCTTTAAAGAACCATCACCAGAATTTACCCCTTCAAAGTCTTTTCTGAACTTTCCTTAATCATGGCCATACATAACCCCGTTTCCTTTACTGGAGTGGAAAACAGAGGTGTAAGAGCCATTCACACCCTGGATATGTGCCATAAGCTTTGTTTTTACTTTAAATATGTGTTCATCTCCATTGCTTCAAGGTGGGAAGGCTCTGAGCAAATGTTTTTCATGTGGACTGCCAGCTACATTATCCTCCATCACCAGGTAGATCACTGTGGATTGGAAAATGCTGTGATCAGAATTCAGTCCACTAGAAGCATGTCTTCTTCCATTACAGGCTTCAAAAATGTGCTAATGTCAGACATGCTTGTTTAATTCCTTTGCCAAGCATTGCATTACTCTCTCAACCTTACCTCTAAAAGCTAGGCCTTCTGTGGTGTTTGCAGGACTCACCCTTCTGATATCTAGATGACTGACTTTCTTTCTGTTGCTTCCACCTTGGTGGGAGTAATGGTTGGGATTCTGCCCAGTCACTGAGCCATCAAGGAAGTTTCTTTTTTCAATATCAGTTGACCTGTAAGGGACATCTTGGTGGATTCCTGATGTCCTGAAACTCTCCTTCTGGGCTTGGACAGGTTGTCCGCTCATCTTTGGCTGTTGGAGTTCCTCTTAAGCTGGACAGTTGTATATTTGTAACCTGTTACCCGTGCAGGTGCTAGTCCATTGAATATTTTTTATTTGTAAGAAATGTGCTCATTCAGTGGGCTAGGTCTGCTGTTATAGTTGTGTGTGGTGTTATAGCCTGTGTTTGCACTGAGCGTGTGCAGTCTGGGATTTCTAAAACAAATGAACCAGACTGTGACAGCTGGAGAATTAAAAAACAGTAATTACCCTACTAAGGAGGGTCCTGTCATAGAATGTATGTATTACATAGTTTTATACTTCTTCCATAACCCCAGAAGGGTACCTGTATCATCAAAGGTGTAACTTTCCTTCCATCTGTTCATCTTTGGATATGTATGAATTATTCTTTCAGGTGATTTTTGATGTATTTTCTGGAGAAATGAGAGGGCTATCTCTTGTACTTAATGTTTTCTAGTTTTGTATGGAGAAGTACTAAATATGAAGAGTCTGTTCTACACATTTATAAGTCATTATTCATTGATAGAGGAAAGACCTAAGTCGTCAGGGTAGACAGGAAGAACTTGGTTGAAATGTTCCGATTAGAATACCCAATGATTGGAGGAGGGGCAGTCTTGTACTAGAACTGCCTTGCAGACTAAGATGTAATGTTAAGTTGTCATTCTCGCCTTCATTCTTGCTGGATGGGTTCGGAGCCGATCCTCGGTTATGACTCGGCCTATACTATAGCTCGAGAGCTATTTTTACCGGCTCGAGGCAGCCCTATATCCCACAATACCATGTGCTAACTCCCCAGATCTCGTTTGCCGCTTCGCTGCGAGGTTGCCTTTTTTTACCGGCTCAGGTCAGTAAAAGCGATTTTTTTTCAATAGAGCTATTTTTCAGATAGTTTTCCAGATAGTTTTCCTACCTTAGGTCCCTATCGATAGTTTTATTTATTACAGCCCTTTTGTAGCCCTTCTTCCCTTCCTTTTAGTTAATTTTTATAATCGGGCCTACGGGCTTTAGCATAGTTTCCCCCACCCCTTAGAGTATCTGTGTGTGGGTGTTTTAGTCAGTCCCCTTAACTCCTTTCTGGGTATAAGTTGAGTGAGTGTGTGGGCTGACTGTGTTTTCTGTACTTAGGACTATGTCCAAAGACGCTAAGGTCTCGGGATTCAAGAAGTGTGACTCGTGTTGTCAGAAAATGTCTCTGACAGACGGTCACACTTCTTGCGTCTACTGCTTGGGGCCTTTACACCTGCAGGACTCTTGTTCCGTCTGTCACGGATTTAGTTCAAGAGTCCTGCAGGAGTGTCATAATAAGCTCATCTTGAGGGGCTTATTGAAGCCCGATGACTCCCCGTCCAAGTCTGGCTCAGGGAAGTCTTCAAAAACCGCCAAACACTCGGCTCCAGCTTCTGAGTCGAGGACTGGTGTAACTGAGATGGCTCCGACATCGATTCCAATCGGATCCGAAGCGAGCAAGGTCATATCTGCTCCAAAACCTGCATTGGAGCCGACTCCAGCACCCAAGCGCTCTAGATCCCCCTCACTAGAATCTGTCCAATCAGCTCCGAGATCACCACTCCTGTCGGAGCGGAGTCATAGGACTCATTCATCCAGTTCATCCAGGCTTTCCGACCACGATATTGAGAGGGTGGTCAGTAGACTCATAAAATCTCAGGCACTAGCCCAAATGCTCCAAAGCCCGTCTCACCAGACTGGGGCTCCCTCGGTACCGCCATCGATTCCTCCCCGGACTCACCTTTCGAGTTCGGAGCCGGAGTTTGTCGGAACCGTAACCTGCCCACGTCGGAGCCAATACTTCCACCTTTGGCTCCGGTGTCGTTGGCTCCGACGTCTTCATTGGTTCCGTCCGTGGAGAGGTCCGGGCGCCGGGACTCCATTGTCGGCTCCGAGGGAGCGAGTGGCATCGGACCCTTGTCTGACCCTGCTCTCCCTCTTGGAGCTTCGGCTCTGGTTAGTTCGGCCCCGACATCATTCTCGGAGCCTTCTCTGTCGGTGCCGGGAGTGGTTCGGGTCTCTTCGGAGCCGCGACTGCCTTTGGTGCCTGATAGGGGAGCCTTCGAAGTGATGAGGAGCGTGCTGGACCCAGTGTCCACTCCAAGGTTAAGTTCTGAGCTCCTCCCTCTACAGTGCCTGTTACGGTCTCTGGCCATCCTCCTGCAATTGACATCTGAGATCCAAAGCGTAGGGTACCCACTTTGGGTGTCTCCTCCTCTTCCGTGGCCTCCCCTGAAGCTTCAGGGGAACCCCCTAGGAAAAGAAAGTGCAAGAGGAAGCACATAGACTCCCCTGAGTCTGTCACGTCAGACACCGACTTGGATGAGTCGGAGGATTCCCCGAGATTCCCCTCTGAGGATGTCTCTTTTTTAGACATCCTAGAGATCCTGAAACAGAGGGGAAATTGGTCCACTCTCAAACTCTCCGAGGACAAGTCGGTTTACCTTGACGCTTTTGGATCTCACCCTTCCACCTCCTGGGTGTCTCCCCCTTTCGACCCACTAATGGAAGTAGTGGCCAGAAAGGCATGGGCAGCTCCTGACTCAATGGAACCTACCCGTAGGAGGCCCTCTAAATTTATTTCTGCTCCGGAGGACAAATCCTTTCTGACCAAAGGTGTTTCAGTTGATGCTATGGTGGTAGCAGCAGCCACTAAGATGGAATTAGCTGATCCTTCTGTACCTGTTCATCCTCCTAACAAAGAGTCCAGGACCATGGACAGGTACGGTAAGCAGACATTTGCTTCAGCGACCTTTGCTATGCGATCTCTGAACTATTTATGTCATTTCACCCACCTTCAGAAAGACTTGCTCAAAGAACTGGGTGGAACTGTACAGGATCCTTCTGCTGCGGGGTATCAGGACAAGATGAACTCCCAGCTGGCTACCCTGAATTCCATTGTCAACTCCTCCATGCAGCTTATCTCCTACGCAGCCGATGGAGCGAGTAGGGCCGCAGGCACAGGTGTTGCGTTGAGACGTCACGCTTGGATGCGACTCTGTAACTTTGCCGATTCCTTCAAGGCATCCTTCACCAACACCCCCTTTGATGGTTCAGAATTGTTTGGACCTCAGGTGAAGAATACCCTCACCAGATGCAAGCAAGATGGTAAGACGCTCTCTGCCGTGGGAGTCCACTTTTCCACACCTTCTAGACCTTATCCTAAGGGCCAGAAGGGTGGAAAGATTTGGTTCCGCAAACCACAGGGAGTCGCACCTGCCGCACGTGGTGAATTTCCCCCCAGAGGCAGAGGGGGGAAACAATAACAGACGCTGCCCCAAGGGCAGAGGGGGTCCACAGAACCAGGGTTCCAGGGAATCCTTCCCTGACCAACCCTTTCAGCATCCCTGAGAAGCTGCCCGACTGTCCGCCTTTGGAGGCAGTCGGGGGAAGATTATCTCTGTACCCGGAAGCCTGGCAATCCCTCTCCCAAGACAAGTGGGTACAGTCGATCATATCCGAGGGTTACAAAATTCCCTTAATTTCCCCTCCGGTACAACCGCCAAGACCCCTACCAGACGTACCACCCGGACAAAGGGGTCAGGCACAGCTAGAAATAAAAAAGCTGTTAGAAAAAAGAGTCATCCAGGCAGTCCCAGTAGATCAGCTAGGATCCGGAATCTACTCCAGATTCTTTTTGGTACCAAAAAAGACAGGAGACTGGAGACCCATTTTGGACCTCAGCAGATTGAACAGCACTGTACAAAAGACAAAATTTCGGATGGTAACACTGCAGTCCATTCTACCCTTTTTGGGCAGAGACAACTGGATGTGCTCGTTAGACCTCCAGGACGCGTACTATCATATAAAGATACACAGGCGCTCCAGGAGGTTTCTCCGCTTCCGGCTGGGAGCCAGTCATTATCAATTCAGAACCCTGCCCTTTGGTCTCATCACAGCCCCCCGGGTGTTTACCAAATGCTTGGCAGTGGTCATGGATCACCTGAGACAAAAAGGATTCCAGGTGTTTCCATATTTAGACGACTGGCTCATTTCCGCTACCACCAAGCAGCATCTTATAATGGCCAGGGATTACAATATTCAACTTTGCAACAATCTAGGTATTTCTATAAATTTTGCAAAATCCTCCTTGTCGCCTTGTCAATGTATAAACTTTATAGGCGTTGTGTTAAACACCACAGAAATGTCTGCAACATTACCACCTCAGAGAGCGACAGACATACGGCGGAATGTTCAGTTCCTGTTTCAGTCCAACAGAGTTCAAGTCAAGTTAGTTCTGAAAACGTTAGGCCTCATGGCAGCGGCGATCCTTCTCCTCCCATTAGCCCGCTTCCACATGACGATCCTTCAGTGGATGCTGTTTTCTCAGTGGTCCTTTCAACAGCTCCCAATGACTCACAACATCTTGATAACCCCATCATGCAAGAATCACCTCTCCTGGTGGATGGTTTCCCCTCAGCTCTTTCAGGGCAGACCCTTTGTTCTCCCCCCCCCAGTTGCCACGGTGACAACGGATGCCTCCCTGATCGGGTGGGGGGGCACTATCAGGGCAGGACGGTCCAGGGCACATGGCAACAATTAGAATGCCACCTGCACATAAATGTCCTGGAGATGAGAGCGGTGCTTTTAACGTTGCAAGCCCTTCAGAACTCTCTTCCCAAAGGGACTATAGCAACTCAAACGGACAATATGTCTGTGGTGTGGTACATAAACAAGCAGGGTGGAACAAAGTCCTATCCCCTATGTCAAGAAGCACTCAGACTTTGGCAATGGCGATTTCCTCTCAATGGTTTCTGATAGCAATGCACATCCCCGGGAAGTCCAACGTCATAGCGGACAGATTGAGCAGAACTATCCTCATGCCTCACGAGTGGTCTCTAAATCAAGCGGTAGCAGACAGAATATTTCAGAAGTGGGGCCAGTCTTGCTGCGATCTTTTTGCAACCCCTCAAAACAGCAAGTGCCTCGACTTCTTCACACTCTTCCCTCTACCAGGCCATCCCCCCAGAGACGCTCTTGTTCACGATTGGCCCCGGGGTCTTCTATATGCTTTTCCCCCCTTACCGTTGATCCCGCAATTAATTCAGAAAGCAACCGCATTGAGATCCAAAATGATCCTCATTGCTTCGTATTGGCCTCGACAAGTATGGTTTCCGTTCCTGCACAGTTATCTACTGGAACAGCCTTGGCATCTGGAACCCCTTCCGGATCTGTTGACCCATCTCACGGGCAAGCTGCATCAGTCTCTTCATTCCCTCAACCTCACAGCTTGGTTGCTCCACTTCCAGCCATAGCCAGGCTTCCTCTTATTTCTCTTCCTGTCCTTGATATCATTCTTGCTTCCCATAAGTCCAGTACTAGGAAAACTTATGTGAGTAAATGGAAGTGTTTTTCGCTCTGGGCACAAGCTAGGTCCTTAGATCCTTTCCATGCACCAATTCATAAGGTTCTAGACTTTCTGGCGGAGCTTTTTCATTCAGGGTCATCGTCAGCCACTATCAGAGTACAATTAGCGGCCATTGCTAATTTTCATGTGGGGCTCTCAGAAGCAAATATTATGTCCCACAAACTCTGTAAAGCCTTCCTCAAGGGCATCTTCTTGCTTAGACCTCCCGTTAAGGATCCGCCTCCACAATGGGATTTAAATTTGGTTCTAACGTCATTGATTCTGCCTCCCTTTGAACCCGCAGCCTCTTGCTTCCTTAAGCTTCTTTCTTGGAAAACACTGTTTTTAGCAGCCATAACATCTGCCAGAAGGGTATCGGAACTCCAAGCCTTGTCTGTCCATCCCCCTTATTTGGTCTTTCATAAAGACAGGGTAACTCTGAGAACAAACCCTTCCTTCCTACCGAAAGTTTCCTCTGAAGCAAATCTAAACCACTCTATTGACTTGCCTGTCTTCTTCCCAGACTACTCAAACAGGGCTGAACAGAAATTACATTCATTGGATGTTCATCGCCAACTACGGTATTATCTAGACAGGACAAAACAACTCAGAAAGTCAGATCAGCTCTTTCTCTCGTATGCTGAAGGGAGGAAAGGGCTTCCAGTATCAAAGGTTACTCTTTCCAGATGGTTGACATCCATTATTACCTTTGTCTACGAGTTGAGACACAGGCAACTCCCATCTAGGCCTAAGGCTCATTCAACTAGGGCACTATCAACATCAACAGCCTTTCAAGCAAGGTTACCATTAGATGCCATATGTGCAGCAGCTACATGGGCTTCTCACCATACCTTTATTGCCCATTACAAACTTGATATAGCCTCCAGAAATAGAGCTGACTTTGGTTCCACCGTACTCAGGAGTCTGTTCCATTGAGCCACCCAGGACCAAGGTGCTAGGGACACTGTCCCATCCAGCAAGAATGAAGGCGAGAATGACAACTTAACATTAAGAAGTTATGTTCTTACCATAACGTTCCATGTTAGTTGTCTCCTTCTCGCCTTCTTTCTTGCATCCCTCCCTCCTGCCCCCTAGCCTGGACAGACTTGAAGGTCTCTGAGTCCTTCTATTTCATGTGATACAATACTTTACGGTTTCCCCGTATCTTTAGTGTTACCAGCAGGGAGTCCGTACTTGGAAATGAGGATAATAATAATAAATTTATACTATGTGTTAGCTGCCAACGAGATCTGGGGAGTTAGCGCATGGTATTGTGGGATATAGGGCTGCCTCGAGCCGGTAAAAATAGCTCTCGAGCTATAGTATAGGCCGAGTCAGAGCCGAGGATCGGCTCCGAACCCATCCAGCAAGAAAGAAGGCGAGAAGAAGACAACTAACATGGAACGTTATGGTAAGAACATAACTTCTTATTCAGACATCTGAAGTTACAATATGTCCTATTTAACCATCCTGATTCAGGCCTACATCCATGACCATGGATGGTAAGAGAGTATCTGATATTGTTAATTCCTTATGCATGGGTATCTGTTCCAACCTCGGAAACGAGCCGGCCATTTTCCAAGTTCACGTCAGCTTCAAACACTCGAGCTAAACTCTTATCCCCCTCTCCCTGTTACCTCAGATTTCATTTGCCGTGTTGCCATTCGGTCGTGTCAAGCTGCTTCTCTTGAGCTAAGTACAGTTATTTGTTGTTTAATAGTCATTCATATTACTTTTCTATTTCGTTGTCTCTTACCCTATCGCATCTAGCGACCATATTTTCTTCAGGTTTTTCTTCTCTTTTCTCTACCTTTTTCCACAAGGTATTCTCCCCTTGCCATCATTCGTAATCTTTCCCTTTTTCTCATACCTTCAAGTATTCTTTTGTACCATTGCTGGTACCCTTTTCTATATCTAATTTGCTATCATGGCAGATAAGAAAGGTAGTCTGGGGTTTAAACGGTGTTCTGATTGTGGACACAAACTACCTACTTCTGATGCACACTCTTTGTGCGTTTATCATTTGGGGGCGTCCCACTTATCTGTTGATCCGCCCTGCATTATCTGGGAAAACTTTTCAAATAGGAATTTGTTGGAAAGGAAAAACAAGCTGTTGCTGAAGGGACTTCTTAAATCTCCCTTTTCAGAGGCTATTTCTGGGTCAGAGGTCTCAACCCCTGCTAGAGCCCATAAGAAAATCTTGGATGTTCCTACCAAGGCTAAATATTTGCCTTCATCCCCGGCTGGGGACTCCCACCAACCAAAACCTAAAAAGGCTAAAGTTTCGGCTCCGGAGCTCACTCAGTCAGCCGCAGTGCTTTCGGTGCCTAGACCTTCGGCACCGAAGCCTTCGGCTCCATTAGTGATCTTGGCTCCGTCTTCTCCTGCAGCCTTTACTATATCGGCACCAAGGGGCTCCCCGGTTCAGACTGTTACCACTGTATCGGCACCGACCATTCAGTCGGCGCAGACCTTGACCACGTCAGCTCCGACAACTTACTCGGAACCGACACCTTTATTGTTGACTCCAGTTTTGTCGGTCCCAGCTTCGGTACTGACAACCACTTCGGCACCGATCCCTGTGTCGGTGCAGACCATGACCTCGGCACCGATGACTTCTTCGGTGCAGACACCTGTAGTCCAGTCTCTCTCGGCACCGTTGTTCTCGGTGCGGACTGGTGATATGGGAACCGAATTTGCCTCTTCTGTGGACAGGCCTGTTTCTGCCTCAGTCTCCATGAGGTTCACTAGAAGCCTTTCCGAACACAATGTGTTGCGTCTTGTGGATCAGGTGCTTTTGGCCAGAGGTATCCCACGCCTCAGGAACTATCCTTCCTTGGGAGGTGATCACCCATCTCCAAAGACCCCTTCTTATTCTCCTCCTTCATTGCCTTTGAAGTCCATGGATATAGCACAGTCTTCCCCTTCTGCGGTTCCCTTTATGGATCTCACTAAGAAAACGCAGTTGCCTTCATGGCAGGAAAGTTTTGCTACAACCCAGGATGTCAGTTGTGACAGGCATAGTTTGCTGCTCCACAGCCATCCAGGGACTCCGGGTCGGCAGGCTGAGACACTTAGGGGAGGGGTGAACCCTGTCCTAGACATTCACTCCTCTTCAGGTGGACCAGCCTTCCAACTGATGGAGAAGGCTGTTGCTGCTATTGGCGATACTGGACTGTCTATCCCTCCGCCGTCCCCTGGTACACTGGTTTCACAAGTCGCACCGAGCAGACTTCGGGTGCAAGGGCCTCAGGACATATTCCCACAGGAAACCCCTTTTCTGCTGTCTTCCCCAGCTTCTCCCGCTGAGGAAGTCCACCGGAAAAGTTTGTGTAAGAGGAAGCACATGGACTCTACAGAGGAGTCCCTCACTGAAGACACAGATTTTGATGAGGGGGAAGGATCCCCTCGGTCACCCTCTGAAGTATCCTTTGGTGATATCCTCGAAATCCTGAAACAGAGAGGTGACTTGCAGTCCTCTAATCCGACCTCTGAGGAATCTGTGTTCCTGCAGGCCTTTCGCGCCTGGCCCCCTACCTCCTGGGTTACTCCACCTGCCGATGAACTTGTCCGGCTTATCGTGCAGCATGCTTGGAAGGCTCCTGACACCGTCAAAGCTATTCCCCGGAGGCCAGATAAGATTTTGTCCCCTCCTGCTATGGATCCCCATTGGTCAAAAGATCTTCCTGTGGATGCTTTTGTGGTGTCGGCCGCAACAAAAAAGGATCTGGCAGAAGAAGAAAGCCAGACTGTCCATCCGCCTAACAGAGTCCCGGGCCCTGGACAGGATAGGGAAGCGCACGTTTGCATCAGCGACCATTACTATCAGGTCCCTGAATTATATGGCACACTTTACCAGGCTTCAGTGGGATCTGATTTCTGAGCTCTCTGAAACCTTGGCTGGTGCCATGTCTGATGAGGTCCTTGACAAAGTGGCCTCTCAGCTGGCCACCATTGAGTCAATATCTAACTCCTCTATGCGAGTGATATCTCATGCATCAGAAGCAGCAGCTAGAGCAGCGGGTTCAGCTGCGGTCTTGAGACAACACGCCTGGATGCTCTTGTGCAATTTTGTGGAACCCTTTAAGGCTTCCTTTCTTAACACTCTCATTGAGGCCTCCTCATTGTTTGGACCCAAAGTTAAAAGCACACTGGCCGGATGTGAACAGGACGGTAAGACCCTTTCTGCCGTAGGTGTCCATTATTCTTCCCCTCAACGTGCTTTCTCCCGAAACCAAAAGAGTGGGAAGATATGGTTCAAGAAATCTCAGGGTCCTTTCCGTGACACACAGGCCGAGTTCTCCCCTAGAGGTAGAGGGGGAAATTCACAGGGAAGATGCTCCTTTCGGGGCAGAGGGGGTCCGCGTAACCAGGGTTCCAGGGATTCTTTCCCTGGCCAATCCTACCAGCGCTCCTGAAGAGCAGACCAACTCCTTTCCTCTGGAGGTAGTTGGGGGACGTTTCTCCTTGTACCCTTCTGCCTGGCTAACCATCATCACCGATTCTTGGGTACAAAGGATTATAACCAGAGTTTATCATATCCCATCGATCTTTGTCCTGTCCCTTCAAAAAACCTTCCCGACGTTCCATCCAGTCAAAGGGAACAAGCAGCACTAGAGATAGAAAAGCTGCTAAGAAAGCGTCATCCAAATAGTCCCTCCAGACCAGATAGGATCCGGATTCTAGTCAAGACTACTTTTGGTGCCAAAGAAAACCGGGGACTGGAGACCAATTTTGGATCTCAGTGTATTGAACAAGTTTGTGAGAGTACAAAAATTCTGGATGGTCACAATACAGTCTATTCTCCCGCTTTTGCAAAAAGATGATTGGATATGCTCGATAGATCTTCAAGATGCGTACTACCACATAAAAGTGGACAGGCCATCAAGAAGATTTCTGCACTTCCGTGCGGGAGCCAGTCACTACCAGTTCAGAGTATTGCCCTTTGGACTCTCTACAGCCCTCAGAGTGTTCACAAAGTGCATGGCAGTTGTCACAGCTCACTTGCGACTTCAAGGATTCCAGGTATTTCCATACCTAGACGACTGGCTCTTTTCCGCCCCCACCAGACATCTACTGGAAGTAGCCCTGGCATACTCTCTCCTCGCTGCACAAAGGCTAGGTTTAACCATAAACTGGCATAAATCCAATCTCACCCCATCTCAGTCGACAGAATTCATAGGGGTTATCTTGGACACAAAGAACTGCAGAGCTGCTATTCCAGAGCACAGAGTTTTAGGGATAAAGCAACAACTGATTCCAATCCTTTCAAGGGAGAAATCCACAGCTCACTCAGTTTTACAGCTGTTGGGTTCCATGGCAACCTCCATCACCATTGTCCCCCTGGCCAGGTTTCACATGAGGCTTCTACAATGGCTACTGCTCACCCAGTGGTATCCCTTTCAGCCTCCTCTTTCAGCCATGATTCGAGTAACCCAGAGGTGCAAACAGGATTTAAATTGGTGGATGATACACAATCTGTCACAATGGTCTCACCCCTTCGCCCCCCAGCAACACAAGGCCACAGTGACCACGGACGCCTCCCTGATGGGGTGGGGGGGCTATGTCAGGGACAGACAGTCCAAGGCACTTGGTCCGAACTGGAGGCTCATCTGCATATAAATGTTCTAGAGCTGAGGGCGGTGCTTCTGGCATTGCAAGCATTCCATCCCCTGCTGCCATCTGGGACAATTGCGATTCAGTCAGACAACATGGCAGTGGTCTGGTACATCAACAAGCAAGGTGGAACCAAATCTTACCCCCTTTGTTGAGAGGCCATGAGAATATGGCAATGGGCGATGGCTACCAACCGTTTTCTTCTAGCAACGCACATTCCCGGGAGTTCCAACGTGATAGCAGACAGACTCAGCAGGTGCATTCTTCAACCTGATAGCGGAGGAGATCTTCCACTGCTGGGGCCATCCTTGCAGCGACCTCTTTGCATCCCCGACCAACTACAAATGCAGCAACTACTTTGCCCTGATTCCCCCTCCGGGACAGTCAACCAAGGATGCTCTAGTCCACGATTGGCCCTCGGGTCTTCTTTACGCATTCCCACCCTTTCCCCTCATTCCCCAGTTTCTGAAGAAAGCCCATCGGTTGAAGAGCAAGGTGATCCTCATAGCACCATATTGGCCTCGGCAGATTTGGTTCCCCTTCCTTTGGCCTCACCTACTAGATCGACCATGGATTCTCCATCCAAACCTGGAGTTGATCTCACATCCACAGAACCTGATTCATCCCAACTTGAACAGCCTGAAGCTCACAGCTTGGTTACTCCAATTCCCTTGATTGCCAGGCAGAATGATCTTTCTTTACCAGTACGTGACATTCTCATTGCATCTCATAAGTCTTCCACTAGAATTACTTATCTGAGCAAGTGGAAAAGATTTACCTGTTGGCTGAAAGATAAAGTAGATCCCTTCTCAGCACCAGTGTTGATAATACTAGACTATCTTGCCGACCTTTTCCAATCGGTGTCTGTGGGCCTCTACCATTAGAGTTAATTTAGCTGCAATTTCTAATTTTCATGAGGGTGTCCAAGATTCCTCTCTTATGTCCCACAAATTGTGCAAGACCTTCATATAAGGTGTGAATCATCTGAAGCCACCTTTTAGAGAACCTATTCAACCATGGGATTTATCATTAGTTCTACAAGCTCTGACAATGCCACCTTTTGAACCAGCCTCTTCTTGCGACCTCAAGCATTTGTCATGGAAAACCTTGTTTTTGGTCGCCATTATTTCTGCCAGACATATTTCTGAGCTTCAAGCTTTATGTATCAAGAGTCCATACTTGATTTTTCATAGAGATAGAGTGTCTCTGAGAACTAATCCATCATTTCTGCCAAAAGTGATCTCTGAAATGTCCATTAATCAAACCACTGAATTGCCAGTTTTCTTTCCCAATCATTCAAACAGAGGAGAGTATTGCCTACATACCCTAGATATCCACAGGCAAATCCGTTTTTACTTAAACAGGACTAGGTCCTTTCGTAAATCTGACCAGTTATTTTTGGCTTTTTCTGGGCCTAGATTAGGATCTGCTGTTGCTAAGGTCATATTAGCTAGATGGTTGAAGGACTGTGTGACCTTCATCTATACACAACGCAATATCTCGTTGCCTACTACCATGAAAGCTCATTCAACAAGGTCAGTGGCAACTTCTGCCTTCCTTGCCAGAGCTTCTTTACATGACATCTGCGCAGCTGCAACTTGGGCTACGTCTCATACCTTCATCAATCATTACAAATTGGATTTGGCCTCCAGGGGAAGAGCATCTTTCGGTTCTATGGTGCTCAGGAATGTCCTTCCATGAGAGCCTCCCAGGAATAGAGGTAGCTGGGGACTCTGTCCTATGCGTAAGGAATGAACGAGGATTAACAATATCAGATAAAGAAGTTATGTCTTACCATAATGTTCCATCTCTATTGTTGATCCTCGTTCAGTCATTACGACCCTCCCTACTTCCCCCTCCTGTGGTTTCTAGTGGATCTCACCATCCGGCTCTCTTAGGTTATTTGACCAGAGGTAGCCTCTACCTTCTTTGGCTTGCAAACTCAATCTGAGGTAACAGGGAGAGCGGGGTTGTGGGTAAGGATTTAGCTCAAGAGTTTGAAGCTGATGCAAGCTTGGTAAATGGCCGGCTTGGTTCCGAGGTCGGAAATGATACCCATGCGTAATAACTGAATGAGGATCAACAATACAGATGGAACGTTATGGTAAGACATAACTTCTTTTTCTGCATCATCTTCTCCAAATGTGTATCAGAATAAACCAGAGTCTGAGCTGCTGGTCATTAATTGCACAGAGAAGTGCTTCTGTACAGGCCTTAAACAGGGTGTTGTGTATTGAATCAAAGACAAGAAAAGATCTTACAAGTTTATACTGACTGAGGAGGTGGATGATTTATTGTACCACTGATGTAGTCCTGAGAGGTGAGCATGAAGTAGAAGTGGATAACTGCACTTAGTAGTAGGTAGAGGAACCTCAGAGTGGAAATAGTATTATTGTTGTCTGTGGTAATGTCAAGGTAAACAAGTTTATCTTGAGCTCATGCATTCGCTCATTTTTTTCTAATTTTCCAGCCTTTTAGAACCAGTAAAGTAGTGAGGGGATTCTTTGGGTAACTGTACAGTCAACTCTGTGGTCACAGATCCACTGTATGTATTCTGCCACTTCCAAGATAGCGGTATGTTGATCAGCAGCTTAATTTCAACTGTTCCAGTGTGAAAAAAAGAAACTGAGAAATAAGAGTCAGTGATGTTGTCAGCTTGGATAAAATTCAGTTACGGCTACTAAATACACTGCCTGGACACCTGCAAAGAAGAAATTTGGAAAACCTGAAAGAAAATCAACCAGAAAATGTGAAGAGAAAACACTGGTTGGGAAGAATCGTGCAGCTGTTCAGTAAAATGTAGTATATACTTAGCTTTGTTACAAGAGATTCCTTCTAGTAATTTAGAGGAAAACATAAATCAGATATACTTAGAAGTGATTAAAATAAATGAACCATTTAAAGAACATATCAGCTCAAATCAGGAATCATAGATAGACTCAGTAAACTAGTCATAAACCCCTGTGTAATAGATGGGTTAACAACTGTCTCACTGATAGAACCCACACTGTGAAAGTAGCAGACTCCAAATGTGACTACCAACCAGTTACAAGTGGTGTCCCACAGGGATCGGTCCTAGGTCCTCTCCTGTTTGGCATCTACTTTTCTGAAGTTCAAGCCAACGCAAAGGGACTCTGGCTGACCAAGTTTGCAGATGATTGCAAACTGGGAGCCATTATTGATTTTCCAACTGATGTAGACATTCTGCAAAAAGGCCTCACTGACACCAGTGACTGGTGCCAGAATCATGGCCTTAAGCTCAATGCCAAAAAGTGCATTGTCATTCCCTTTGGGAAAAATTCGGTGCCCATGAACTACCACATAGGCAGTAGTCCACTAAACACCGAAGGTGTGATAAGAGACCTGAGGACACAGGTTGACCGCAACCTCTCCTTTGATAACCACATTGCCACTATAGTCAGAAAGTCCTATGTGGCACATCTCATCACAAAAGGTTTCTCATCCAGGAAGAAAGAGATCATAATCCCTCTCTATTCATCCCTCATTAGACATGTTATAGAATACAATGCCCCATTTGGTATGTACCTCACTAGACACCTACAGCAACTGCAAAGGCCACAAAAATACCTCACTAAGAGGATCTTAGGCCTTAGACACATGCCCTATATGGACAGACTCAAAAAACTCCAGCTATACTCTGTCTCTTATCGCCTACTTAGAGGCGATCTCTGCTTGACCTACAAAGCCATGTCTGACCCAGAGCTGCTAGATATGCTAAACCTAAAGAAGTCCCAATCCCTCCATGCCATATGCTTCAGGGACCTTAACCTCATTACCACAATAAACAGAACATACTGGAGGGACAGGTTCCTAACCCAGACACTTCCCATACTCTGGAACAAACTTCCCATTCACGTCAAGCAGAGCACTTCACTGGTCCTCTTTAAGAGAAATCTTAATGTGTGGGTGGGCAATAGGAAGTTCACCCCGGGGATCACTTCAGTGGCCTTGCTTGACAGGGGCACTGGGAACTAACTTTGGGTGGCATGATGCCAGGGAATCTTCTTGGGCTTGGCTTATAATGGCTCCAGGGCCATTAGCTTAGTGCACACCTATGAACCTATGAATAACATAAGTCTGGAAAATAGAAGAAGCTTTAACTAGCTGTACATATGAACCGATAAAACTGCAAAAATCAGAGATAGAAATGAAGAAAAGTCTGACTGAATGTGAGGCTTTTCAAGAAGAGCTGTTTCAAAAAATGGTACAGTTAGAGGACAGTGTGCACAGAGAAAACCTGAGATTTTCTGCTCTACCAGAGAAACTGGAAGGAGCAGACTGAATTAGTTTTATAAAAGCACAGATAACTACCTGGACTGGTATTCCACAGTAGGATTTATTAACTGAAAGGGCACGTTGAGTGTACACTCCAAATCTGGCCATGGGAAAGCAGCTAAGACTTGTATTAGTAAAGATGCAATCATACCAGTAACACAAGTTGACCCTAACAAAAGTGGCAGAAGGGGAAAAGTACCAAAAACTGGAGAAAGTGGAGTGTTTGCAGAAAATGATTGTTCACTGTATTCCAGGCAGAAGAGAAACAAATGTATCCCAGCAATCAGGGAATGTCAAGCGGTAGGTGTGAGTTTCAAGATAAAGTATCCAGCTGTCTTCAGAATCTTTTATCCTGGAGTATCAGATACATTTTTGGATGTAGAACAGGCTAGTTTAGCCAACAAATAAAAGGGGATTCTGCTTCTTATTCTTCCAACAATAAAGCTCATAAAAAGACTTTGTCAGTGAATACTTTTTCCAGTTTTCCAAAGGAAAATGTTTGAGAAACAGAAGCATGAAGTTGACTAGAAAGATCAGAAGTACCTTGGACTTAAACCAGAGTCTGGTGTTGGGAAATGAAGACAATCAAAAATCTAAGACCAGCAACACTGAAATTATTGAATAAGTGGAAGACTATATATCATCATATTTGTGAAATATGGTTTTGCAAGAAAAAGTAGTTGAGAAAGACAGGACGTTTGCTGACTTTGTTAAACTTGTGGGCTGACTGTAAAGCATAATCCCCATTTTATGTCATTACTGTTTAGGAGGACACTAAAAGGAAAAATAAGCAACTGTAAGTAAAACATTTTTGTTCTTAGTACAATTTGTATAAAACATCTCATGATATAAAGTGTGTGTTATATAGTAAAGCAGTATGTGGACAAGGGTATTTTAAATGTGTGTGTGGAGTCTTTAGTGACTGTTGCATATGTTAAAGATGTTAGAGTAAACAAGTTTTTTTCTTTAATTGTCAGAAATTTAGGCTTTACAGTATAACAAAACAGAAGGGAAAACTTGAGGAATGCAGACCTTCCCTTTGTTATGTCTTAAAGTTGTGATAAAGGAGTCTACCCTGGCACCAGTACCTTCATGCAAGTATCCGTCTGCCAAGACTGTCATTATCCAGCACAAATCTCCTGTAAATTCTTTGGTCAGCATTCTCCAGAATGTGCATTGTCTTTCTTCCTTTCCTCCAGGCCAGTGTTTGTTGCATCCCTGAAGTTTGTTTTTTTGTTTTTTTTTTTTCACAGCCCCAATGAAGCAGGTTGGTAGCCTATGATGATTGCCTTTTTTGAAGATGCAGATAAAGTTAGATGAGGGGTGGCCACAGTGGTGCAGCAGTTAGCATTGCCACCTCACAGCAAGAGGTTCTCCGGTTCGATCTTCGGCTGAGGTGCCTTCTGTATGGAGTCTGCATGTCCTCCCTGTGGTTGCATGGGTTTCCTCCGGGTGCTCCTGTTTCCTCCCACATCCCAAAGATATGCTGTAGGTGGACTGGACACTCTAAATTGGCCCTAGGTGTGAGTGTGTGCGTGTGTGTGCCTTCTGTGGAAGGTTGGGTGCCGGGCTGGCAACTCGACACTGTAAAACTCCACTGCCAATCACGGGCAGACAGGTGATCCGCTGTGGCGACCCCTAACTGGGAAAAGCTGAAAGAAGAAGAAGTATAACAAAACAGAATGGCTGGAGAAAAGTAAGTATAAGTTAATATGATGTGATCTTGGGCTGTTGGGGTGTGGGGTGCGGTGTAAACATGCGCTGATTATATTATACGCAGAATTAAGATACATTCTGTTATTTTTACAAAGGTGGATGTCTAGATTAATGCCCTTGGCTTATACACAAGTGTTTTTGTAAGCAAGTAGGCTTGAAAAATAAAACAAAATTATGTAATCTGTAGAAATGCTACCTGCAAAGATATTGCTTTGTCCATTAGCAAATGTTCTCAGTTTGAGTAAAAAAGTCCGCAGATGAAGGCGATTGTACATGCTGGTTCTTTTCCGTTATCAGGGCAACACTTCAAATGAGCACTTGGAATGTTATATTTGCAGCGCTGTTGTTCTTTTTAAATAGGAATCCATTTATTTCATTTTCATAAGCATGTTTTGTTTCACTGTATTAAGATGAGCAGGAAAATGACAATGTCAACGAACCTTTATTTTTCATTGCTGACACTACTACGTGCATGCAGTAAGTTTTGTTAGACTTCCGATGCACACATTTATTGTACAAAAGTACGCGTTTCTTGCTGTTGGTGTTTTTTTTTTTTTTTTTTTTTTTACACTGTGCTGGTGTAATCACTTCACACCTATTACCCCTGCAACATAATTGGATGCCCTTTAATTTGCCTTTTGTAACAGTTACCTCCCTCCTTCATAGAAGGGTGGTACACACCTGATATACAGATGTCAATATGTTGTTCTTCTTTAAGGCATGTAAGAGTTTTTTTTTTCTTCACATTCACTGGCAACACACATCCATACCGCTCAGCCTTCCACTTCTAAAATATGGAACAAATAGAAGTATGAGCAACAGTAAGAAACAAGCGCAAGTACGAAGCCCAACTCACAGTTAGCAACTCTTTCGTCACAAGTTTAAAAACTACAGTTAGTTGAATGTGGTAATATGATTCAGTACTACTTTGCAAGATTAAGGGGAAAAAGAATTCACGAATACGTGGCAGTCTTTCAAAGTAAAACCCTGTAAAACCCTGTAAGTGACCTTTGTATGACTGCAAAACCAGAATATGCAGTTAAGAGGTATGCAAACACCTTTTTAATAATGGCATTTTCTTGACATTCCCGAACAATAATAAGCAAAGCTACAAACTGCGATTGTTAAAAAAGTGCTTGAATGCCTCTTGTTATGAAGCATCGAACTGCCAAACCCCAAGACATGACAAGACGAGAAATACTGCTCGGAACACAGAAGGGCAAAAATGTTAACTTCCTACAGGTTATATAGTGGTCATGCGAACTGTTGCCCCAATAACGGAAAAGTACCCTCATGCTGGTTTAGTTCCTAGAATATTCCATGCTATTTTATGAATATAATACTCTGTATTATTTCTGTTGTTCTCCTTAAGAGTCTGCATCCAAAATCCCAATCTCTCCTTATTTCACGAGCTTCCTCCCTGTATCATCATCATTCCTTTCCACTTTGAATTATAGTTTTCTGCTTATGCTGTATATAAGAGCCTTAACTGTGTTGCTCTAAAATACCCCCCTCAAATTGGGTAATCCTAGTCCGCCTTGTTGTAGTGGAAGAATCAGCTTATCCCATTTGACTCTTGCTGTCTTCCCTTCCCAGATAAAATTTGTTAACTCTTTTAATTGCTATCCACAGCTTCTCCTCTGGTTGATAAAAAATATGCCTGACTTGTGCATAAGACTAAGGGGACTAAAACATTTTAATTGCTTGTATCCATATCCATATAGCAAAGCTTCCATTTTCTCAATGTTTGTATTATCTTCTGTTTAGTCTCTTCCCATATATCCTTACCTGTCACAACAGAGTAGTTTCTAATCCGTACTCCTAAATACTTAATTTTATCTTGCCCCCATAAATATGGATATTGTTGGACCAGTTCATGCGTGGGTACATAATTTACCACTATTACCTTTGTTTTTGCTTCATTAATTTTGTATCCCAAGAAGATTTGAAACTGTCTTAAAATATTCCACAACATTGTAATGTCCCTTTCTGGTTTTGTCATGTATAAAATAATATCATTTGCAAATAGAGCCAGCTTTTCCTGACTACCATACCAATTATATCCTTGAATTTCTGAGTCCCTTATTTTCTTTGCCAGTGGTTCTAAATGTAATGCAAACAATAAAGGGGAAAGCGGACATCCCTACCTGGTTCCTCTACTGAAGCAGATGTTGTCATAACAGACCCCACCCACATTGATTTTCGCCTCCGATCCCTGATATATACCTTCCAACTAACCATATACTTGTAACAGGGAAAGCAAATGTTTCCATTGCCCTGTTCGTGAAGTCCCAATCTACTCTGTCAAATTCTTTCTCTGCATCAAGACCCACCAGTAAAAGTGGTATTTGCTTACATTCTGCTTCCCTCTGGATCATCAATGTTCTGTTAATATTGTCAAATGTTGTCTCCCCTCCACAAAACCGCACTGATTCATATCTATCAATGTTGGTATCGCATTTGCCATTCTTTTAGCCATTATAGAGATAAACACTTTATAATCATGGTTTAGTATTGAAATGGGTCTGTATGAAGCTGGATCTGACGGGTCTTTACCCTATTTAGGTATTGCCATTACCACTGCCTTCTTCCAGGATGCTGGTACTTCTCCTCCTTTTAAAATGCTATTAAACAAAACTTTCCAGATCTTTATCAGTTTTTCCCTCCTAACTTTTTAACTTCCACAGGAATACCATCTATTTGTGGGGACTTTCCTGTAGATTGGTTATACCTAGCCATTTTTATCTCATCTCTTCCTATTCTACCTGTTAGTAATTGAGCCTCATCTACCTCTAACCTTAGCATATTTAATTCTTCTATAAACATTTCCAGTTGTGCCTTTTCTTGATTTCCATATTTCTCTGCTTTATACAAGCTTTCATAACATTTCTGAAGTATTTCTAATACTTCTATAGGATCTCTTATCTTCGTTGTTACAGGCTCCCTAAGCTTGTTGACAGCCCTTTCTACTTTCTGTTGCCTGAGTCGTTGTGCTAAAAGTTTTTGTGGTCTAGAATTCTTATCAAAAACAGTTGCTTAACAGCAATCTTTCTAAACTCATATGTATTATTGAGGTAATCCCTTATTTTCTGTTTAGCATTCTGCAGTTGCTCCTTTTCTTGTTCTGAGATATTTCCTGTTTTGCAATACTTTAACATTTATCAGCCCCTCTAAGTAATTCTTGTTACCTCTGAACCATATCTCCCTTTCCTTTATTTCCACCCTAGCTTTAAACCCCACTTTAATTTTATCACACTCCCTAGCTACATTTTCAGAAGAAAATTCTATCTTTTCTAGTAGCTCCTGAATTAATTCCAAAACCCATTCCTTAAATTCCTCTCCTTTCAACCAGTAGGTAGGAAAGTGCCAGTATTTCATTTTTATTTCATTACCTTGTGTTTTTATTTTAGTTGTTATTAGTGAATGATCTGAAATAATTATTAGGTGCATTTCAGGGCCTTCATTTAAATGCATATGTTCCTGTGAGCCATATAATCTATCTTGCCTAGCCCAGATTTTGTATCTCAGTAAATAATATGTAAATTCACTTGGAACTCCTAGTACTGAATTCACATGTTCCATGCCAAACATTTTCATACATTTTTTTTCAAAAATCTACCTTCCTTTGTTATATTTCCCTTTTAGATCCCCCAGACACATCTTCACTGTTGCAAACCAAGTTCCAATCTCCTCCTATAAGTAATATTCCTCGCTGAAAGATGATTATTTCTCCCAGAATTTTCTTAAGTTCCATTATAGCAGTTTTAGGTGGAAAATAAATGCCTGCCAGTGTAATCCTCCTCCCTAGCCAGTAGCCCCTTAGTACTATGTATCTTCCATTATTATCTCTTTTTTTCCCTCTTCTACCACTATTGGAGGTCCTCTTACAGTTAATATAAGTACTCCTTTTTTCCTTTGTCCCAGATATTGTGCTGAATAACCATCCTGAAAATGTTTCTATATCAAATTCACATCCTCATTTTTCCCATGTGTGTCTCCTGTAGCACAGCTATTTGCATTCTACATTATTAATATAGTTCACTGCTCTTTCTTTTTTATATTTTTCTGTAAGACCGTTCAGATTGAAAGACATTACAGAAAGCATATTTTCTTATATAGTTATTATTACCACCTTTTATGTATAAGTGCTTTTTTTGTCAAATGTCTAGTTTCAGCTTTTATGTTACATGCGTATACTGTTCATCAGGGTGGTCTTTTATACAACTGTTTGTCGTCATATCCATCTGTGCCTGTGCCACATCTTACATAACTTTTTGTTTTTTTGAAAGACATCAAACAGAAGAAACAACGCCCCAACTCCCCTAAAACATATTAACTTAATAATAACAGACAAAACTATGTACATCTTCAAATATTGAAATTTTTGCTTTCTAATAAGAACAAAAGTTCTAAGTTGATAGACACACAGACAGGTTAGAGTTAACCAAAAAGAAAGGTTAGTCAACCTAAGATGCATGATGCAGCCTGTGCTATTATTAAGTGCTATTTGATTTGTTCTATCTTTATGGCTTTCCCAGCTGAGAAAACACTTGAACGCTTTCAGAAAACACTTTCTCCAAGCCATTTCTCTTTATCAAAATGTCTTCTAGTGACATGCAAACCAGACACAAAACTACTAAGGATACCTTGTTTACCAGAAACAAGCCTTATAATATTCAATATTCTTTTTCATTTACATGCTTTGTAATAAATTTGTTACTGGATAACGCCTAAGGTCTTAACCCAGTCATTTCCCTATGCAAGCATTGGAAAAAGCACATTGATTTTTCTTTCGTCATACTCTCTTAACCAGACCTGTTCTCTGCTCTCCTCTTTTTTTCATTGCAGTGCCTACAGTTCTTAAAACTGAACAAAGAAAAAAAGAGAAGAAGGTGAAAAAAAACTGTTTATATCCGTATCACCATTGCATTTAAAAAAACTGAGAAAACTTTACTTCAAGTCTAATTGGTTTTGTTTTATCTTTAAAGCTCTCACAGCTGGGAAAACCCCTGATTGTTTTCAGAGAACATTATGTCCTAGCCAGTTTCTCTTTTTTTTCTTTTCCCTCAGCCAATCCCCTTCCACCACATTGTCTTCAGTTTCTCTTTATCAGATTGCCTTATGGAGACATGAAGACCAGCTGCAGAATTGCTTATTAGTATACATGCATTTGCTAAAAAAAAAGCCTCATAATATTCAATATTCTTTTTTATTTACTTGCTCTGTTTTAAAAGTAATCGATCTAAGGTCATTAAGCCGGTCATTTCCCCATGGAAGAATGAAAAAAAATCACATTAATTTTAACTTTGTCATGCCATTTTAACCAGGCTCCATTTTTTCATTGCATTGCCTAAATTTCTCAAAACTGTACAAGAAAAGAGAGAAGAGGGGAGAAAAAGAAAAACAATACCTGTTTACAATCCCCATTACACTTAAAAGTAGCATGCAAAGAAAACCATGCACCACAAATACAGTTCTGTTAAGAAAAGAAAGTGTTTTCTTTACTTACAGTTAGCTTTATCCCCTCTCTTCTCCTTCCCAAAGCATTTTTCTGGACATTAATGACACGCAGGGGGACTCTAAAGTATATACCCTAATTCAAGTGCAACAAATTTTGAAAAAAGTCCAATATTTCCAAAATGTCTTATTCTGTCATATTTCACAAATATAATTATTGCATTGTAATCCCACATTAAGTTACTGTTTTTATTGCTTTCTTCTCTGTTGCCCAAATCTTGTCTCTTCTTCATTTCCAACATAATTTTGATTCTTCTAGTCAACTTCCATGCTCTCTTCCTTCTCTGCAACATTTTCCTTTGAAATATTGGAAAAGGTTTCACAGGTACAGTCTATCTGTGATCTTTATTGCCAGAGGAACAAGAAGCAGTCTCCTTCTGTTTCATAGCTCACTTTTTGTTGGGTAGACTTTTATATTTCATCCTTTGCATGCATTTCATCAAAAAATGATTTTGTCCATCCAGGAAGGAATACCTTAAAGCCTGCTGGATACAGCAATTTGAATCTCACACCTCTGTCGCAACATTCTTTGAATAGTAGAATGAATTTACTTCTCTTTTGCCTGGTGTACAATGAGTAATCATTGTGCACACTCTGCTGTGTCCCTCTTTTAGTATTTTGTCCTTCTCCCACAGTTTTGTCAGAATCAACTCATTCTGCTGGTAGGATTGCATCTTTACTATTAAAGGTCTAGGTCACTTTCTTATAGCTAGGTTTGGAGCATACACACAATGTACCCTTTCAACTAACAGCTGCTGTTGAGGAATACCAGTTCAGTTGGTTATTTTTGCTTTTATAAAATGAATGCAGTCTGTTCCTTCCAGCTTCTCTGGTATAACTGAAAAATCTGACATTTTCCCTACTTGCTTGTTCCTCTAATTCTATTATTTTTTGAAGCATCTCTTCCTGAGCAGTCTCATAACTCAGCCAGCCATTTCATTTTGACCTCTGATTTTTGCAGCTTTATCATCTCATCTGAATATCTCTTTAAAGCTTCTTCCATTTTCCAGCATTTTGTTGTTTGTGTTGATATACTCCATCGTTTTGTTAATTTTAACCAGGTGTGTATACAATTCTCATCCTCATGTATGTTATTGGAAGTCATTTTTGAAGGTTGCATTGCTTTTTCTGAAAAGCTGCAGTACTTTTCTCAGTAAGTGTTTCTTCCTCACTTTTTGTAACTGTTTTTTTTCCAGGTTTTCTGTATTTCTTTGTTTTTTCAGCATCCAAACAGTGCACTTACTAGCCAGTTACTGAAATTTACCCACAAACACAAGTCTATTGGCCTTCTCTGCTGAGTTTCTGTTTTTATACTGAGAGAGCTCGAAACAAGCTGTTACTCAGTTTGCGGCTATCTTGGAAGTCCGTGCAAGCAAGCAAGTAATCTTGAGAGTTCTGAGCATTCTTTGCTCAGGGAAATGAAAAATTTAAAAATACAATGGCAAGCAGTTTTGTGAAAAGTAAAGTTTAAAGTTATGGGAAGTTAATAAGGGGTAGCAACCACCCTGTCAGCCTTAATACTTCAATGCATTTAAATGGAACTGTGTACAATTTAGTTTTATTTAAATGTAGCCAATGCTGTTTTTTCGTACAACAGAGTTATTGTTTTCTGAAACCGTACAATGTTTTTCACATCTGGGAGGAGAATAGAGTTAAGATAAGACCAGACAACAATCAGTGTAAGTGGGAACACATGCCGTAACATGCATTTTACCATTGGTAACCTTAATTTTAGCATAGGTAATACCGGTGGGTGCAGCTGTCAATTTTGGCAGTTGTTTCTATCTAGAGGATACATTTTTGAAGATGCACCTACGTTTTTGTGCTTGTTCTAATTTACTAAAGGAGAGGGATGTACTGAAAATGTCCTAAGTAATTTTTTGTGAGAATTTTCATTAAAACAAAAAGCCTTGAAAATGTGGCATAGGTTCAAATGGAGGTGTTAAGAAACAGCATTATAAAAGATCGTCTTGAGAAACATTAGTATGTGCATGCAGGACAGAAGTTGGAAATACACATTTAGAAAAGCTGTCATTTACAGTAGGTGGAAAGATTAGCATTTTATCATAATGGCTGCACTACTCATATTATCTTGGAACATAAACAGCCCTGTAGGTATAGATAAAAGGAAAGATTGGTGAATTATATTAAGAAATGCAGAGTGCAAATAGCAGTGCTGCAGAAGACACATTTAGAAAGAAACGAGCATCAGAATTTGACAAAGAAAGGATTTCAGGATGGATATTCAGGAGAATATCAGGGACAAAGGAAAAAGGGACTAATATTGATTGTTAAAGGAGCTCCAATGGTGATAAGAGAAAAGGGGAAAAATACATTAATGGTAGATTTGTGGTAGTAAAGGTCTGTTATCAAGGGAGGAAGATTACACTAACATGTATTTATATTCCATCAAAAACTGCTATCATGGAGCTTAAGAAGATTTGGGGAGAAATAGCTTGAGGACTGGAACTTGATTTGCAATAGAGAAGGATGTAGTAGGGGCACCTAGAAGGGAAAGTATACCAAACATGGGTAGATTTCTAAAGAAATTTATGAAACTGTTATGGAAGACTTGAATTCACTAATTGGAACTTTGACAGAATTTACATAACTGGGCTAGACTGGTTAGAAATTATATTTCACAGCAACATGTGGATTTAATTGAAAGCTTCAAAACACATCCAATAACTATTTCAGATCATGCACCAATAAAAACTAAGACAAAAATGCAGGTGCTTTTCCACCCACTTGTTAGTAGAAAGAGAGGAATTTAAGGAATGATTAGTGGAAATTATTCTTGAACCATTAGGGAAGATAGAAATTTATTTAGAAGTGATAGCTAGTAAGTGGGATAAGATGAAAATTAAGTTTAAAACAGGGTAGAAATAAAAGAAAAAAAGATATGCTTAAGAAGTAATATAAATTATTTAATGGGGCAGACAAAGGTTTTAGTATTACAGAATAATGAAATCTCTTAGAACAAGTAAAGATGCAATGTAGAATGCTAAAGAGAAAATAAGGGAGGATTTAGATAATATGCATGAATATAGAACGACTGCTTTTAAGCAACTGTTTTTGATAACTCCAGATCACAAACTTTTATCACAACGGCTTAGCCAACAGAAAGTAGAAAGGATTGCCGCCAAACTTAGGGAACATATTACAAGACAAATAACTGGAAATCCTGTTGGCGTACTAGAGATATTTTGGAAATTTTATGAAAATTTGTATAAAACAGTGAACTGTGGAAATCAAGAAAAAACACAAATGGAAACATTTATGGAAGGCATAATTATACCAAGGTTGGAGGTAGATGAGTTTCAGCAACTAACAAGATAAGAGGAGATAAGATGAAAGTGGTAATGTTTAATTAATCTGTAGGTAAGTCTCTAAGAATGGATGGTATTCCTGTGGAGGTTTGGAAGTGAGGATGAAAGAAATTGATAAGATTTAGATTTTGTTTAACAGTATTCTAAAATGAGGGGAAGCACCAATATGTTAGAATAATGCTTTTGTAGCTGTGTTACCTAAAGATAGTAAATACCTATAAGATCCAGCTTCATATAGACCCATTTCAGTTTTAAATCACAATTATAAATTGTTTATAGGCTCTTAGGTAAGTACTAGGCAATCAGTCTGCAGACCATTACAGGCATAGTCAAAAAAATCCTATTCAAACATTACCTCTAGCTTCAAGGAGGGCAAGACAAGATAGGTCAGGGGAGAATTTCAGTTTGCCAATTCAGTTATTTAGGTTGACCTTAAAGCTGGCTAGAGTGCTTCTCTGCTCCATGTAGTGGAAGTTTGTTCAAGTGGTGGTGAATATGTTGGGATGTGAATCTATCATGCCACTGCGTCTTATCTGCTGAATATTTGGTTCCTTTAATTGAGTATGTGAGTTGCTATTAGTAGAAGGAATAGGAGGTCAAATTAGGTTGTATCTTTAATGGTTTGAAAGACTAGACACAGATCTCTAAGGAGGAGTCTGTAAGAGACTTAGTGCAGAGAGAGGGCTGACAGTTTTTCCTGATAACTAAGACTTTTGAAGCCACTGATCTCTTTAGTTATGAATCTCTGAGGTTTCTCAAGTTGTGTGATATGTGTAGACAAATATATGACAAAAGGTGCATTATATTTAATAATGTATTTGACAAGGTAAGAGTAGAAGGGAATTAAGACTTATTTGGATCTAGTAGAGGTTAGTTTATGTCTGTATTAGCTAAAAGAATGTTAAAAATGTTGCTAAAATTGGT
This sequence comes from Protopterus annectens, assembly GCF_019279795.1. Taxonomy (NCBI): domain Eukaryota; kingdom Metazoa; phylum Chordata; order Ceratodontiformes; family Protopteridae; genus Protopterus; species Protopterus annectens. The sequence goes on along the minus strand of NC_056727.1, from coordinate 920,233,409 downwards.
AGCTATGGGTCACTATGGTTTTGTAGAGGAGAGGCAAAAATCTGACAACATTAATAGAACAGTTATGATCCAGAGGGAAGCAGAATGTAAAAAAACGCTGCTGTTATTGGTGAGTCTTGATGCAGAGTAAGCATTTGACAAAGCAAGGTAGGATTTTATGAGTAGGGCAACGGAAGCCTTTACATTCCCTGATACGATAATAAGGTTAATTAGGAGTATATACAGTATGCAGGATCTAAGGCAATAATTGGGGATTGGCATAATAGTTAAGGTGTTCACTTTACTGACACAAGGTACAGGGTCTGATTCTCACTTTTGAAGGGAGATTGACTAGGCTTAAAATGTCCTGTAAGGGCAGCTAGCATAGTAAAGTGGGAGGGTTCCTCTAAGATAAGTTGTGTCTGAACAGAGAAATCAGGCAGTAGTGTCCTCTTTCTCCTTTGTTATTTACTTTATGTTTATAAGCCACTGGTAAAGAAAATAAGGGACTCAGAAATTCAAGGATATAATTGGTATGGTAATCAAGAAAAGTTGGCTTTATTTGCAGATGATATTATTTTGTACCTGATAAATCCAGAAAAAAGGCATCTCACTGTTACTGAACATTTTAAGATAATTTTAAGGCTTTTCAGGATATAAAATTAATAAAAATAAAACAAAGGCTGTAGCTATTAATTATGTACCCACACACAAATCGTTTCAGAAAAAATTATATGTATGGGAATGTGATAAGATGAAGTATTTAGGTGTCTGGATTAAAAAGGCTGATGTTATGGCAGCTAATTATATATTGGAAGAAACCAAACAAAAGATAATACAAAAACTGATAAACTTGAAGTTGTTTTTTGTGGATATGAATAGTAAGATATAAACAGCAAAAATGTCTTTAGTCTCTTTAGTTTTATGTACAGGACAGTTGTATTTTTATCAACCAGAGGAGAAGTTGTGGACAATAATTATTAAAGAATTGAAGGACGTTATCTGGGAAGGTAATTGGACAATAGTTAAGTGGGATAAGTTGATCCTTACAATAGAACAAGGTGTTTTAGGATTACCCGAATTAAAGGGATATTTTAGAGCTACACAGTTAAGGCTCATATATGTAACATAAGCAATAGGTTGTAATTGAAGGTAGAAAGGGATGATAGTTAAACGGGGGTGGGGTTCAAAGAATAAGGAGAGAGTGGAGTTTTAGATGCAGGTCCTAAAGGAGCATAATAATTAATCATACAGAATATTCTATTCACAAAGAAAATAGAAAGTATTCTAAAAATTAAGCCACCATGATAATGGAGAATGGAGATTTTGTACAAGGGATGACTGCAAGCAGGGCTACAAAAATATGGAAGGGGGACTGGAATTTGCTGGAGATAACTGGCAATAGAGCCAAGGTATTAAGAGCAAATAACTATAGATGGAAAAGTAACAGAATGGGATGAAGCAAAGAAGGAGATTGGGTTGCAGGCTAGAGACTGCCTTCCCTACCAGGGACTGATATCGGAGTATAGACAAAGAGATAGTTTCATTGGTGTATACTAGGCTAACCACCACTAGGTCCTTAAAAGCCTAGTTGTGCAACCCAAATGTGACTTACAGATTTGGTTTATATTTGATTTATAGGAGATAATTTACTGACTGCCTCTCTCCATCAGAGACACAGGAGCCAGACCAGGGGTGAATTTCCAATTACCCATTCATTGCTCCAAGTTGTCCATAAATAAGGATAGTGAGGAAATCTGCTTCACATTGATGTGGAGCCTGTTCCAGAGAATGGGAATTCTCTGAGAAACATAACTGTCTCTCCAACATGTCTTATTTAAGTTGCAAGCAAAATTTAGGTCTTTTAATCTAGTAGTTCTGATGATGTTTGTTTTGCGGATGTGTAAAAGATTCATCAGAAAAGGATCCAGCAGTACCTTTTTGATAGGCAAAGATCACCTCTCAAAAGTTTGATTGATATCACGTGAAGAGACAGGGCTTTGAGGCTATCAGCATAGGACATTATGTTTGCTCCCTGTATTGTTTTTGCAAGGAACCAGTTGCTGGATGTCTCTGGTCAGGTACATACCAAAGGGGGCATTATACTCTTATGATGGGCCAGATGAGAGCCGAGTATAGTGGTATGATGACCTCTCTGGACCTAGGTGCCATACCTTTGCATATAAGTTGAGCAACATAGAAGGAATTTCTGTCTACTTTGTACCTAGGTTGCCAAAGAATAGGTTGCTATCTACATGAGTTCCTAGATCCCTGAATAGTGAATTAATTTTTAATGGTGTTTTATTGATGATATAGTTACCCAGTCTGGCAGTCTTTCGAAAAGGTACTACAGTGCATTACTTGGTATTGAGTTTTAAGCCATGGCTTTGGCACCAAAGATTTGTCTGTATTAGACCTTCCTGAAGGGTGTTGTCATCTTGGGGAGATTCAGTGACTGCTTCTAGTTTGCAGTCATCTGCAAACTTGGTTAGCCAGAGGCCATTGACCTTGGCTTTAACATTGAAAAAGTAGATGCCAAAGTGGAGTAGGCCTAGCACAGAGTCCTGGGGGATTACACTGATGACTGTCCTCTTTGTTGATGTGGCCTCACAGATTCTAACCTCCTGGGTTCTATCAGAGACTCAGCTAGCTATCCAGTGTATTATAAAGGGATTTATTCCCAGTTTCTGTAAATTTGTTGACAATACCCAAGTGGGGTATTGTAACAAATTCATTAACCAGATATATGTGGGTAGTATGCTAAGTTTTCCCCTCATCCATTGTCATAGAGACCTTTTCAAAGAAGTTCACCAGATTTAGTAAACATATCTTTCCTTTGACAATGCCAAACTGGGATGGATTCAGTGGCTGGAGGTCTTAATTTCCATGATAATTCTTTCCATGGCTTTTGAAATCAGACTAGAGAGACTAATGGGCCTATAATTTCCAGGATCTGTTGAAGATATTGATCTTATGAAGGTAGATGACCATCACAGTCCTACATTCACGTGGCACAAAGCCTGTTTTAAGACTATAGTAACGCCAAGATCCTGATACGTTATATTTTAGAGTATTCTGGAGGCATCCTGGAATGTTAACGGGGCCCATTGAGGCTGTGTTCTTGTCTGTATTGAGCATAGGGGAGTCATAAATTAAAGACTTGCTCTGATAAGAGTTTTTAGTTAAAAGTGGAAGAGAAGCTGCTGTTAAAAAAGGGATAATTCATAGGGCATATAAAATATTGCATAATAAATATGAGAAACAGTCAGTTGCGGTTAAAAAAGATTAAGAAGAGAGACTGGAAAAGAAATTTACATGGGAACAATAGAAGGACATATGCATGACCCACAAGTATAAAAACAAAGCTCAGAAGGTTTAGGATTTTTGATTGTCCTTGCATAGGTATGTTTTTGATTGTCCTTGCATAGGTATGTTTTGCTCCAATCAGACTTCAAATAACTTTTCTTTAGGTATATAGCAAATGTTGAAGCTGCCATGGGGAAGAAAAAGAAACTGGGAACATATTTTTTGTGAGTGTAATGAGTTGGCAGATTTTACAAATTCTCTACAGAGTACTGTATCAGAAATATTGGGGTAGCAAATGGCTATAACTAAGGAAATTACTATTTTGAGCTGGGACATAGGATCGCAATTTTCTAGAACTTTAATGTGTTGCTAGGTTTAATTTTTTTGGCTTCAAAAAAGGCAGTTACAACTTCCTTGTTAGTGGAGTGGTGAGTATTCCTGCCTGTCATGAGGGAGACCAAGGTTTGATTCCCTGATGGGGGATAGATGAAGGGGTTTTTTTCTACCGCTGTATAGACTGGGAAACTTAAATTGCCTCAAACTCAAATGCTTAACACTTCCTGAACTTCATTAACACAAATACCCTGGAACAGGTAGTGCACACCCCAACCAGAGAATCAAACATACTGGATCTGGTACTTGAGTGCTGCAGCCCCCCCCCCCCCCCAACCCCAGTGTTGTGTCCTCAATAGTCATGTAGAATCATAAAGCTGTCTCCTTTGAAGTAAAAATCAACCTGGAAATCCTAGCTAAACCAGTAACAGGAGCTATTCTTAGGCAAACTACATCCTGTTAAGTGACAGTTGTTCAAAATTCAAGTCTCCCCTAACCTGGAGAACACAACTACCAATGCAGAATTATTCACAGAATCCTTATACAAACATGCAGATTGCTGCATATAGGTTGGTGTACTAACCATAAGTAAACCAAAAACAAACATTAAAACCAAATCCCACTGGTGGAATTGTCACCTAAACAGGGTATAAAAAAAAACTCATGGCGAAAATCAGGAAGAGCAAAGTGCTTACAGATCTAATTAAGTACAGCAAGGCCAATTATGAGGCCAAATTAGCCTCACAGACTAAGGGCAATCACAAGGCCTTTTTCAGATATGTCCACAACCTTAAAGGTAATACAAAGCAGTGTGCTGATCTGGTGGTGAATGGTACCACCTTCAACAGTAAGGATGACATAGCAAATCTGCTGTGTGATAAATTCAGCTGAAACTTCATCCCTTCTCTCCCCCAGCTCACCAGGTGGAGTCCCCTCCAACATACTTCCCCCAAATATTAGCAGGGAGCAGGAGTTGGCAGCACTCTCTATAGCTAGGAACACCACCTCTGTGGATCCCGACAACATCAATGAACAGTCTAAAATAAGACCTGTCAGGACTACTTGAGACTCTCTTCAACTATAGCCTTGAAATAGACTACTTTCCAAGTGAATGGAGGACTACAACCATCATTATCAGTCCACCTAGGAAACTACAGACCTATTAGTATGACAACCCTAATATGCAAAGCCATGAAACGAATCATCATGGAAATGATAAACAAGGACTTTGGCAACCTGCTGACACTGAAACCATCCCAATTTTGGCTTTGTTAAAGGAAAGGCATGCCTATTTAACCTGCTAGACTTCTTTGAGAAGGTCACCAAGGTAGTGGGCAAAGGTAAAACAGTGCATACTGTGTTTCTTCACCTGGCCAAGTCACTCGATACAATACTTCACTCAGACATTGTTGACAAGGTCTCTGAGATAGGCATAGATCCCTACATAACTCCCTGAATTGCTGGTTAACTCACAAACATGACCCAAAAAGTCAGGATCTGTGAGACCATCTCCACAATGAGTCTTGTCACAAGCAGAGTACCCCAGGGCTCCATGCTTTGCCTGCTCTTGCTTGCATCTAATTCTCAAAAGTCCAGGTTAATGTTCAAGGCCTCTGGCTCACCAAGTTCACAGATAACTGCAAACTGGGGGCTCTTACATACTTTTCACAAGACACCAATATCTTGCAAGAGGATTTGTCACAAACAAATGACTAGTGCCAAAGCAGTGGCCTAAAATTCAATGCAAAAAATGCATTATAATGCACTTTGGGAAACTGTCAACCCAAGTTAATTATGACATCAGTAAAATACCCCTAAGAGTCAATGGAGTAGTAAGGGATCTGGGAACATATGTGTACAACAATATGGCTGTTGACCAACACATAGCAAAATAATCATTCTATATCACCTAACTTATAGGTAAGGGTATGGCACCCAGGTCTAAGGAAGTTGTAGTACCACTGTACTCAGCGCTTATCAGACATATCTTTGAGTTCACTGCCCCCTTTGGCAGGTACCTAACAACTCGCGTGCAACAGTTGGAGTGCCCACAAAGGTTTCTCACTAGGAGAATTCAGGGCATGAATACCATGTTCTAATCTGATCATATAAAGGGCTCTGTCTCCTTATTCAGTCTCCTGCAGTTTGCTGAGAGGGGATCTTTGGCTGACTTACAGGGCTTTCTCAGACCCAGCCCGGCTGGATCAGTTGCACATGTGCAAAACAAACAGCACCAGAAACACTAGATCCAGAGATCTGATCTTCACTTATGATATAAACTAAACATGCTGGAGAGACAGATATGTGTCCCAAAGGATTCTCACTCTATGGAATAGGCTTCCCATCAAATAAAATCAGAGTTAATCCCTAACTGTATTCAAACAAAACTTTTGACAATTGGATGTGAAATTATAAATTTACCCCTCCCCCAGTCTAGCCCCCATGTCCCTTATGGGCAGAGGTCGTCAATAAAAAAAAATATTATCCTAACACCCCTAACACCACCCCGTACAGATCTGTTAGCATACCCTCCCCCATATAGAAATCCATGATACTCGACCCAAACAGTTTGGGGTGAGTGACTAGGCTTGCAAGGCCCTATTGGGCATTAGCCTAGTAACAACATATAAACCTACTAGAAAATGGAAATCAAAGTCTAAACCAACTCTGAAGTGTTGAATATTGTAATAGAAATGGAAGAGAGATCTTTAAAAAAGGGAAGGAGCAAATTACATAGAAATAAATGGAAATTGTGTTAGCAATACATGCAAAATAATGTTCAGAAGGAGGAGGAGGGGTGAGGTTTAAGTGGAGGCAGGCATTAAACAGTTTATATAATGTCTGGCTGGAGATAGTTATAAAGAAAGAAAACATATTTGATATATGATATATGTAAATGGAAAAATGTTAATCTGGTTTGTTTTCTGTTCTATTAATATATGTTTGCCTATGTCTTATGTGATAGTACAAGAAAGGTGTTTTAAAAAGCTATATGTATTTTACCAGTATTTTGAATTTCTTTCTATTAACCCAGAAGACATTTTTTCTTCAGAGCACTGTACTGTTTATATGCATGTGTTTGTTTTTTTTTTTTTTTTTCTTTTTTCTTTTTCAGGTATGAACTGCAGGGATTAGCAAGAAACTGAAATTATGAAAGACAAGTGAATTCTCTTAAATGTGCTCAAAAATCTTTCTTGAACTTATTCTAGTATTTTTTTAGTCTGTATTTTAATTACATTTTAGCAACAAAGCAAAGGCTGTTGAGACGAAATCGGATGGAGGTAGTTGGATTTCTTTGCAATCTTCCCCAAACGGAACATGACCTAAACTGCATGACTGTCGATGTTATCAAGCAAACAGTGAGTCTGCTTCACATCTTAAGTTTCTTGTTTATCCATTGCTGACTAATGATTGTACTCCTGTTTGTAGTTTCTTGTTACAGTGTGTTTTTATTAAATATAAGTAAAGTATGAACTGTTTATGATCACTTGATCTTTCTTTGGACTGTCACAGCCATGCGGCACTTATCTGGTAAACTTTGAAATGGCTGCTATGGATATGAAATGCACAGAATTTCCAACCTTATCAGTATTCACCTGTATGTTGACATAATGGAAAACACAAATATTTTTTAAGTTGGCATTCAGCTGGCAATAACTTTACTGAAATCTTTGCACCAGGTGGTAGCTTATTAGAGATTTTCTATACTAACATCAGTGGAAGACTTCTGCCCTCCTAAATCTAGGTCGGTATATTAAAAAGTGATGAATTCAGTTGCTGTCTGGTATGAATTCAGATATACAAAAAGGCCTCCAAAGAGGCTGTGCTTCTTGTACTGCTTCCGTTATAAGTGGACAAAAGCAAATGCACTGAGAATCGGAATCCCTGAACTGCATTTGCTAAAAAATTTTGTGAAAAACACTTTTAAGTGATTTTGCTGGGGGGCAAGCCCCCACATTCCCGAACTTATATATAACAACTCCACAGTCACATCAACTTGAAGAGGGGGCAAATTCCCCCCAAAAAGAGCATCACTGCTGGCACAACTTAGTGACAGTGATTTCTTGTGGAGGAACTCCAAATTTATTTGTTTATTTTTATATATTGCATTTGTTTACTGAGAAAGTCTGACTGGGCACAAGACCCATTTTCAGTGGAGGCCCAAGGAGAACTGTGCCATTGTATAAACAACAGTAATAGACAAAGTGACACTAACATTTGAAAGGCAATAATGTATGATAGTCTTTACAACATTTTTCAGAAGAGGGAGAACTGCATTTCAAATCTGATGTAGTATACAGTATACATATCACTTGAGAAGAGTACTGTCATTATTTAGAGCAAAAAATTGAGTTCTCTTAACTGGAGCAATAAAATGTACAGTATATATAATCACTGGAGGATAGTACTGCCTTTATTTAGAGCAAACAATTGAACTCTCTTAACTGGACCTTTCAGTCCATTTACATTCCAGAATAAGGTTCAGTTATTGCAACATAGAGATTATCATTCAGCTCGTTTCCACAATAGGCAGACTTTTGTATTAATGATAGCAGACCAAACCAGCCCCCGTTTGGTTGATATACATCGGACCTATATGGCAACACATACTGACATACTGTACCAACATCTCTTTTCTTATCTGTATTCCCCTGCTGGATGTGAAAAACAGTTCACTTGATTTTAGTAAACATTATTTTTAGCCTTATGAAAAAGTGCTGTGGATTACCTTTCAGTAGATACATTCTGCAGTGTTATCGTAAATGCATTAAAATATTAAGGCTGTTGGGGAGGCAACAATTTGTATTAACTCAATCGCTTCCCACTGTTTGTCACTGACCTGCATGCCAGTGTACCTTCAAATGTTAATTTCAATGTACCTTGTACATTTCTGTCAGCAAAGAATCGTCAAAGCTCCCAAGATTAATTGCCTGTACCTGTAGACATCATGTTTCCAAATAAAAGTAGTTGGTAATAACAAAAGATAGTAACTTTGCAGATGCATGAAAGAATATTTGAATGCTCAGTACTGTCATGATTAATTACTTATACCCACAGACAGCTGGTGTCCAAGTAAAAGCAGTTGGTAATGAGAAAAAAAAAAACAGCTAGTAATTTTTCAGATACATGAAAAAATCTTTGTAAATTTCACTCAGAAAACACAGTTCAGGCGTCTTATGGTTAAATGCCTGCACCTTTAGGGCCCGATTTCAAAAGACTTGCTCTCAGTGTAAGTGACTCCTTACACTGAGAGCAGGTCTTTTGGAATCTGGCCCGTCTTTTGAAATCAGTGCAGACTTACACTGGGAGCAACTCTTTTGGAATCTGGCCCCTCGACGTCTTGTCTTCTACTGGCAGCATTCACTTACGGAAAGTTAGATAACTTTTCAAATGCAAGAAAGCTACCATTTTATATGCTTTTCATAATTTTGTTTCATTTTTCAAGCCTGTTTACTTAAAAATATCTATAGCTTAAACCAACAACATTAATCTAGGCATATCCACTGTAAAAGTACGGAAAATTATCCTCTTAATACATATATGATTAGTATACTTTTACACTCCACCCCCTAACTCCAGCAGCCCAAGATCACAACATTAAACTTGCTTTGACTTAATTCTGTCAAGCCTTTCTTATCCTATTACAGTGTGAAGCCTGTTTACCTTACAAGTAAGAAAAGATATTTGTTTCTTAATATCTTTAACATATACGCCAATCAAGCATAAAATACCTTCCAACAAACATTTAAAATACCCGACTGCAGACTATACAAAACTGATTTATAATATAAAATACTAGTTGCATAATTTAAATATTAATACAAACAAAAGTTTACTTTACTTGTAGTTACATCTTCATTCCTTTTATTGTTCTTTTAAACATTAATTAAATAACATGGTATATATGTTTTACAGTTCACCCACTAGCTTAATACAGTCAACAAAATTCAACTCTTTCTCTTCCACTTCTTTCAAAGCTATATTTTATGTCTAATTCCTATATTGAATGGGATTGATATGTTATAATCTCCCATTTATTCACTAATTTCACAGTGTTGCTGTTTTTTTCCTGATAATCTCCATCTCCCAAAATCATTTTCTGATTCAAGTCCAAGGTAACCCTGATTATTTTAATCAGCTCCTGTGCTTTTTCTGTCTTAAGCATTTTCCTTTGTAACAATTGAAGACGTTTCACTGGCAAAGTCTCTTTGTGGGCTTTGTTATTGTCAGGAGAACGAGAAGCAAACTCTCTTTCTTCTTGCCGGTTCACTCTTTGTTGGATAGACTTTTTTTTTATTTTATCCTTGGCATGTTCTGCATCAAAAAAATCTTTGACCCTGAAGGGAAAAAATATTCTGGGGACAGATGGATACAACAGTTTGAATGTCATACCTGCCTCTCGGCACTGCCTGATTGTTGGGATACATTTGCATCTGTTTTGCCTGGTGTACAGAGGGCAGTCATTTTCCACAAACACTTTGCTATCCCCAACCTTTAATCATTTTCCATTTTGCCACAATTTTGTCAGGATCATCTATTTCTGCTGGTATGATTGTATTTTTACTATTCTAGGTCTTAGCTGCTTTCTTATGGCCGGATTTGGAGCATCCACTTGAAGTTTTCTCTCAATTAACAAATCCTGCTGTGGAGCAACAGTGCAGTTACTTAACTTGTACAAAATTTAATGAAATGTATTCTTTCCATTTTCTTGGATACAGCAGAAAATCTCTGGTTTTCTCTTAGTGCTTTGTCTTCTAACAGCTATTTTTTGAGAAAGCTTTTCTTGACAAACTTCATGCTCAACCTGACACTTCTTTATTGCAGGCTTATCAGTTCATCCGAACAGCTAGTCAGAAATCTTCTATTTTTTTTCCAGTCTTTGACTTTATATAGTCCTTCAGTGTTTCATTTATTTTAAACACCTCTGAGTGCATTCAATTTATTTTTCTTCTAAATTTCTGGAATCTATCTCCAGAATCAAAGCTGAAACTTAAAATGCTTTTTGCTGAACAGCTGCAAATTTCTTTTCAGCAAGAGTGTTTTCTTTTCCTTTTCTGGTTGATTTTCTCTTAATTTCTTCTTTGATGCAATCCAGGTGGTGTCATTTTTACACTTTAACTGAATTTTACCCAAACTGATAACCTCTAGTTGGCTATTTTGCATGGATTGTTTTCACAATGGGAGAGCTCTGATCAACTTGTTGATCGGTTTACAGCTATGTTGGAAGTCACATGCTGTACCAACATCTCAGCAGCTGCCCAGAATCTGTAACATGGTCACACACGTCCTTGCTATGCTAAACTACACATCAAGATAAATTCCACAAGTAAATTAAGATACAAAAATGCAAATTGCCCGGTTAAACTAGTACAGTAAAGCAAATAGATTTAAGACTTAGCATTTGTCATACCACTATATTTACTTAACATTGCAACATAATTCTTGTGATAGTTAATTAACCTATTAAGTTTGGAAAACAGAAATTCAGAGGTGAGTTGAAGTAACTCAACCTTTTGTTTCAAAATGTGTAAGTGCTTTTGTCCTTATCAAATTAAGATTTTTTCAGACAAACATAACATTAAAATGCCTGTATAGATACATATTCTCTTAAAATCTCCGGAGTACATATTCAACGAATCAGAATGTGAGAAAATTACTATTCATAATTTTTGGAGAGAATATTTACAGGGATTTTATCATTACACTTGTCTGATGAAGTCCCGTGTTACTTCAAGACAAAAGCATTCACACATTGTGAAATAAAAGTTTTGAGTTAATTGAATTCCATGTGTGGATTTTTATGTTCCATTGATATCAATTTTTCATTTTGTCTTAGGTTTTCTGTTTTTTTTTTTTTTTTTTTTGGTGACCTAATCTTCCACGGTTTCAGCTGGAGTACCTTCTGATGATAAGCTGTAGGGATGTCAGCTTACCATAATTTTTGTTGCTGTGTTGAGAAGTCTGAAAATAAAAGTTTTCCGATTCACGACACCCATATTAACAGACTAATATCATAGAAACTGAGAGTTATTAAATTGCCACTGAAAAAATAACAAAACATGCCTAGCATACATTTCAGGTGTGAACCCCTGCTTGTTTGAGTTCTTGTTAAAGAATGAAGTTGTGTATACTTTAAGCACAAGGGAAAAAACACATCATTACTCAAATAAACAGTCATACGAACTACATCCATTGCTAGTATTTCCATCTGTTACCATCAAACCTAATGCCTTTTATTAAGATTAGGACAGCCATCCTACACTATTAGACTATATAACTCTTGGTTGGATGACCCACAGTCTGATAGCGTCACATATGCTAAACACTCCCTGTAGTATTAACCTTTTAAGAGTCACAGCCTCCACTGATAAACACAAGTGGCTGCTTACACTAAGTCTGCAAATTGTAGAGATGCTGCACTATAAGTCCTTCTTCTTCTTCTTTCGGGTTTTCTCGGTTAGGGGTCACTACAGCAGATCACCTGTCTACTCATGATTGGCAGTAGAGTTTTACAGTGTCGAGTCACCAGTCCAGTGCCCAGCCTTCCACAGAAGACACACACGCACGCACTCACGCCTAGGGCGAATTTAGAGTGCCCAATCCACTTACAGCATGTCTTTGGGATGTGGGAGGAAACCGGAGCACCCAGAGGAAACCCACGTGACCACAGGGAAGACATGCAGACTCCACACAGAAGGCACCCCAGCCGAGGATCGAACCAGAGAACCTTTTGCTGTGAGGCGACAATGCCAACCGCTGCTCCACCGTGGCCGCCCTATGCTGCACTATAAGTCCACTTCCCATAAATATGCAATATGCTGCATAAGCTACTTTGCCTACTATTGTAAATTTTCTTTATTAAGCAGGTAAGATGTATAAACTAATTGTAAACCACTCAGTAGGTACTAAACTAAGTGGGATCATTGTAAGAATTCCCTGTAGTCTTTACACAGGATCCTGCTTCCAAATAAAGCCTTAAATGAGCCAGACATTTGGGCAGAGAGAGAGAGAAAGAAGTAGAACCAGCAACCACCTCCAAACACAGTTATTCTTTGACTAGAGCTTTGCTGCCACACAATAAAGATTTTTCTCCATCAGAGCTTGTCTTAAAAAAAATCCAAGCATTACCAGGGCTGCAGAGATGACAACTTGGACCTAGGACTGAGCATATCTGCTGTTAGATAGACTTTACAGCTTAAACCTATATTCTATACTCCAAAGAGGCACTAAATCTAGAGAAGGAAAGAAAAGGGGTGCTACTGTTAGCCTCTCACAGCAGTCAAAATGTGGACTATCACTTACACCCAGAATGACAGTATGAATTCTCACATAACTGCTTTCCCTTTATTTTACAAGCAGAACTTCAGTAGGATAAAGTACAGTTATGTACACTTACCATAAGTGTAGATGTTCGAATGTATTCACTGTTGCAGTCATTACATTTGGGTAATCTGTTTACAGGTTGCCCTCAGCCGGCCTGATTAGCAAAGACCTGGGTCCTGCGTCAGTTGCTGTCCCTTCTTCCATGACGTCAGGTCGTCAGGGGTATAAAACATCAGCCAATGCCATTACATCAGTTTTTCTTGCCCCAGATGTCAGGTGCCCCCCTAATGGGAAGCAATTAAACATGAAAACACAAAGATAAACCTCCAACAAAAAAGCAAATACACCAAAAAGGCTTTTAAGCATAGTAAAGGAAAGAAGAGGTATAGCCAAAAGACTTTAGGGGGCTGGAGGGAGGGTAACCAGGACTGCAACAGTGAATACACTCGAACATCTACGTTTATGGTAAGTGTACACAACTGTACTATGTTCTTCCTGTTTCACTGTTGCAGTCATTACATTTGGGTAGATTCCCAAAGCTTTGGTTGGGAGGAGGATTTTAGATAGTATTAGGGCCAGCTATAAGGCCCTGCAAGACTGCAGTGGCAAAGCCAGCTCTGGATTTAGAGAAAATTAGCAAATGATAATGCTTGGTGAAAGTATGTACAGAACTCCAGGTAGCAGCTTCTAGGATGTCCCTGGTAGGGACGCCTCTGTGAAAGGCTTTAGAGGTAGATACAGCCCTGGTAGAGTGAGGTCTGATCCCCTGGGGGATAGGTTTTCCATGGAACTTATAGCAGAAATGAATGCAATGGCTTATCCATTTAGAAATGGTTTGCTTTGAAATAGCCTTCCCCTCTGCCCCTGCAACAAATCCTACCAGCAGTTGTTCAGATTTCCTTTGAGGTTTAGTCCTGTCCAAGTAGAATCTAAGTTGTCTGTGCACATCTAAGGAATGCAGTATCCGTTCCACTTTATTCTGTGGATTGGGAAAGAAGGTTGGCAAATGAATGGACTGATTAAGAGCCACACTGGATACCACCTTGGGCATGAAGGATGGATTGGTTGTGAGTGACACCCTGTCCGCATGAAAGATGATGAAAGGCTCCACTGCCATAAGGGCCTGTAATAAAGATACCCTTCTAGCTGAAGTGATTGCTAAAAGGAAAGCTGTTTTCCAAGAAAGAAATTTTAAGTCTGCAGTAGCAGCTGGCTCGAAAGGAGGTAGAGTGAGTTTCTCCAAGACAAAGTTAAGGTCCCAGGCTGGGGTTGGAGCTCTCCTGGGTGGTCTCAAATTTTTTGCCCCTCTGAGGAACTGCTTGAGCAGTGGATGAGAGAAGAGGGGAGGTTCTGTGTTATAATGAGCTGAAATGGCTGAGGCGTGGATTTTAATGGAGGAAAAAGACAGGCCCTCGTGAAGCATCTCAGTTAAGTATTGTAAAATCTGAGGTAAATTGGGCACTGCTGTGCTCATCCCTTGAGACTGGTTCCAGGCACAGAATCCATTTTTCAGAATAAGATTTTCTAGTACTAGGCCTCCCTGCCTCTAAGATGATGTCCATCACAGGTTTGCTGAATGATGGTAAAGGAGAGATTAAGTAATTAGCCAGGCTGCAAGCTTCAGTGTTGGAAGCTGAGGGTACAGAATCTGGTTCTCCTGCTGAGACAGCAGGGAAGGAGTCTGAGGCAGGTGCCATGGAAATAACCATGACACACTGCGCAGGAGGGGGTACCAGTGTTGGCATGGCCAGTCTGGAGCAATCAAAACCAACCTTGGTTTGTCCTGTTTGACTTTTAGTAGTACTTTGGAGAGCAGAGGCAGAGGGGGTTAAGGCATAGACTGATGTTTTTTTTCCAGCTGAAGGAAAGAGCATACACTTTCCAAGCTTGTTTGTCGGGAGTCCTTGTGCAAAATTTGTCCAATTTGGTAGTTCTGGGGAGAGACAAACAGGTCTATATCTGGGCTCCCCCATTTGCTTGTCAACATGTTGAAAATCCTTGGTTCCAGTTTCCACTTGTGTGGGTCCATGATGCTTCTGCTTAGTCTGTCTGGCAGTGTATTTAATTTTCCTGGCAGGAATTGAGCTTGTAGGTGCACTTGGTAGCTCAAGGCTGTGTTCCACAATGCCATGGCTAGTCTGCAGAGGGGGTAAGAATGTGTATCCCCCTGCTTGTTTATGTACCACATAACAGTGGTGTTGTCCGTTTTTACCATTAGTTGTCCTGGAAGAATGTGGTCCTTGAAATCTGTCAGAGCATTCTGTACAGCTAACATTTCTTTTTGATTGATATGCAGGTGCATTTGACTTGGGTTCCATTTGCCCTGAATGCACTTCCCTGCCAGGTGAGCATGTATAGTCTGATGCATCTGTTGTTAGGGTTTGGGCTGCAGGGGGTGGTGTGAAAGATAGTCCCTTGTTTTGGTGGCAGGCCTCTACCCACCAAAGGAACTCTAGGCGTAGGCAAGGTATGATAGGAATCATTGTTTCTAGGTTTTGAGAATGTTGACACCATAGGCTTTTTAGATACCACTGTAGTTTCCACATATGCAGTCTTGCATACGGAATTAGAAGAACGCAGGAGGCCATGAACCCCAAGGCTTGCAGTATTTGTCTTGCAGATAGCAGGCTTTTTGTGGCCACTTGTTTGAAGTAGGTTGTCAAATGAATTTGCTTTTCTGGCATGAGGTAAGCCATCTGGGAAGTTGTATTCAAGCTTGCTCCCAGGAATATCATTTGTTGACAGGGTACCAGTTGTGATTTCTTTTCGTTTATGGTGTACCCCAGACCAGTTAGATCCCTTCTTACAAAGGCCAGGTGATTCAAAAGTATGTCCTGGCTTTCTGCCTGAATTAGACAATCGTCCAGGTATGGGTATATTTGAATATTTCTTTGCCTGCAAAATGCAATAACTGGAGCTAGGCACTTTGTGAATACCATGGGCGCAGTAGATAAGCCAAAGGGCAGTGCAGAGAACTGATAGTGCGTGTAGCCTGCTTTGAAGCATAGGTATCTTCTGCAAGATTCCCTGATTGGGGTATGCAGGTATGCGTCTTCTAAATCTAGTGTTGCTAACCAGGCATCTTTGCCTAGCATAGGAAGTAATTGGTGAAGAGTCAGCATCTTGAATTTTGGAATCTCCAAAAAGGTGTTTAGAGTACACAGGTCCAGGATAGGATGCCATGAATTGTCTTTTCTGGGTACCAGGAAAAGTCTGGAGTAGAAACCTTGTCCCTTTTCCTCTTCTGGTACCAGTTGAATAGCCCCCATGCTTAAGAGAGAAAGTACTTGGTTTTGGGCTTCTGCCCACTGATTTGGGGGTAGGTCCGGCCACCCACTTGACAATGTGTAGAAGTGAAATCTGCATCCCTGGGTCACTATATTTAAAACCCATTTGTCCTGGGTAATGAGTTCCCAATTCTTTGCATGAAGAGCAATCTTTCCCCCCAAAGGGGCAGTCAGATGATAAGTGCTTGGAAATTTTAAGAGGAAGTCATTGATACATTTTACCATAGGGGGGAGTCTTATTATTCTCAGACTTGGAAGTGGAGGCCCCCCCACTGTTTAGTTCTGTGAGTCCCCTGGGACTGAAACCTGGGGTTTTTGCTGTGTCTAGGTTTGGCTTGAGAAGATCTGGAAGGGGCTGGAAAGGACCAATTCTTAGAGGGCCAATGCCTACTAAATCTAGGAGGCTCAACTTGTAAAAAAATCTTTAACAGTTTGCATAGATTTAGCTTTATCTTCCATCTTTTTAAGAACTTCCTCAGCCTTGTTGCCAAAGAGGCGGTCCTGATTTAAAGGAGCATCCAACAATTTAGCTTTAACATGATCAGGCAAAGATTGCTCCTTAAGCTAAGCATGCCTTCTGAACACAGAACCAGTAACAGCAGCCCTGCAAGAGGCCTTTAATGAATCAAAACCACATTGCAAAGTATGTTTTCCAACCTGTTCAGCAGAATGCATTAAGTCCTGTAATTCTTTATTTTCCACACAGTCAGGAATCAACATCATTTTCTGTTTAAGCAGTCCAATAACATGTTGCTGATATTTTAACATATGAAACTGGAAGTTTAAAGCCCTAATGGCCAAGGTTGCAGAAGTGTAAACCTTCTTACCCCATCTATCCAGCGCCCTGGAGTCTCTCTCAGAAGGGGTAGGATTTTTAGCAATAGAAGAATGAATGCCCTTGGGCCCCTGTGAAATAGTCTCTGGATCTGCAGTAGGATTTTTGAAAAGGAACTTGTGGGACTCAGGGACCCTGTAGTATCTTGTCAGGTTTTCTGGGAGCAGGAAGCAGGGAATCAGGGACCAAACTAGATTCTGAGAAAGCATCATCAACAATGTCTAGTACAGGAGGAATAGCTAAAGGCCTATGCTGAGGTAGGAGAAGGAAATCCCTTTTTTTTTTTTGAATCAGAAAATTCCTGGCTTTCCCAGTGGAAATGCTCCCTTAGAGTATGTAAGGTTTCCCCAAAAGAAAAATCCTCAGGAGGGGAAGCAGAGGGAATAGAGTCCTCTGCATCAGAATCCTCATAAGTAGGTAAGGACAAATCCAGGTCATCAGAAGAGTCATAAAAAACAGAATCCTGATCAGAAGATTCATGAGCAACCTCAGTCCTAGGCCTCTTAGAAGGGTGGTGGGTTGGCTATCCATGATTAGAGTTATTAGATCTTCAGCCATTCTTATCATTTGTTTTTTAGGCATAGAGGCCTGAGCATGTGGCCTGGGCGTCGTTTTTTTAGACATGGATCAAGATTTAGGCCTAAGTAATGAAGGAGGCGTCGATTTAATATGCAAGTTCGTAGGCCTGCATACATCTTCAGAAGCCGGTGCCTGCACAGCGGCTCCGGACCCATCTAAGGTAGAGACATCCGCAGGTTCCATAGTTGAAGCATCTCGCAGCATACCGGACTCCAAATTGGTCTCAGTAGAGGCCTGCGAATCAGAAGTAGCGGGTATCAGGGGCTGCGAAAGCGCCTCACTGAGTACCGGCGAACTGGCAACTGGCTTAGGCGAAGCGTCGTCTGCAGTTTTGGACCTCGGCAGCCTGTCTCTGTCTTTATCTTTGCGTTTTTTTTTTTTTTTTTTTTATCCCGGTAGTTGGATGGCTAACCGACAACATTTCTGGATAATTAAACGGAGAACCGAAATATTTAGAGGCAAAAATATACCGAAGACAGATAGTGCGCTGATTAAATAAAGCACAAAACTGACAGCAAGGTACGTTGTCGTCAGGGCCTAGGCAAGGAATACAGTACGAATGAAAATCTTTATGAGGTATTTGCTTTCCAAAAGTAATGCAATTATTAACTTTTGCTGACATCGGTAAGGAGCAAGAAAAAGTTTCCCCAACGGGGTACTTAGCTTTTAGTTGAAGACTTTGGTTCTGAAACTCGAAAACGAAAATTTCAGGAGTCGGCCGACCGGCACTTGTGAACTGCTTCTGCTTCGGGCACCGCATGGCAAGAAAGACTGATGTAATGGCGTCGGCTGCATGTTTTATATCCCTGACGACCTGACGTCATGGAAGAAGGGATAGCAACCGACACAGGACCCAAGACTTTGTTAATCAGGCCAACTGTTGGCAACCTGCAAGCAGATTACCCAAATGTAATGACTGCAACAGTGAAACACGAAGAACATCATCCTTTTAACAATTCACATACTATAGAGGTCATCCCAGATTGCACTGTACTGAAGTAATTTGATACTGCTTTCAGTGATGACTTTAGGTTTCTATTCATCAAAATGAGACTAGTCAGATTGAAGAACATAATACCTCCCAATTTACTGGCCCACCTGGTACATTAATGCAGCCACATGATTCGTATTTCATTCAAAAAGGTGTATTTGAGAATGAGATCAGACCGTAATATGTAGCTGACTGAGGGATACCAATCCCTATCAGCAACCCAGCACACCACACTTCAGTAACTATGACTTGCTCCCACTGAAAAAAAACCCAGAAACCAGCTTCAAACTAAATCACATGCCCTGTCTCAGTCCAACACATTTTGCAGAAACTCATCAAGCAAAGAAAGGAGCATCTAGTAAACAAAACAATGTCCAACACCTGGGCAAAGGGGGGGGGAGGCAGATGGAAAATGTGAAAGGTGCTCTAGACACAGATTGTCAAAAGACTTGACTTTACATGGTCTCAGAATCATGAAAGAACATAGTTTTTTAGTCATTAAAAGGTTATGGTCATAATAAATATTACCTCGGTAACCCAGAGAGCATAAAAATATAGTGTTCAGTCCAGTACATTGAAATAATCGGCAAGCTGTCTGGTTTCCATAATGCTTTTTATTTATTTATGTATGTATGTAGTTATTTATTTTGCTACTATTTTTCGTTTCCTGCAGTTGACAGTCAGCTGCCCTCAATTCCTCTCCTTGTCCACCCAATCTACTGGACCTGATTTAACTTCCCCAGGGCTATACCTTACCTGTGTCCAGGGCCAGTGTGAAGATTGAAGACTCTGGAACAAAGTCGTATTGCTGCCAGAGAGTGTCTTCTTAACCATTATTCCCATCCCCTGCCTACACCCAATACCGCTCAGTGGGTAAGACATGTAATGAGTGTCACCTCTGAACTGTATGACTTCAGCAGGATGCTATACCCACCATTGGAAGTACTTCTCAGTTGTTTAACCGGTTTCCACCAAGGAAACTGAACTGACACAGTGTGCCCCAAGTAAACATACTTCCTTTCCTCAAGGATGGGAACACCCAACCTCCCCTGCCAGAAGCTTAAATGCCTGAACCACTAACAGGACACAGGTCACCTGAGCTTTCACTGCTGTGCAGTGGATCAGATCAGTAGCACAAATATTCATATTGCCTGCTTAGTCTGGATGTCTGGCTTGAGTATGTTAGTCCATTGCATAGTCAACTTCTGAATAAAGACCACTCAGATTTACTCCTTTCACTGTCTTGAAGTATGTTAAAACAGATATTTAATAGGTCCTGTTCAGATACTGGAAGCAATGGACTGGTTGCCTATAGCACCTTCTGCATGGCAATGAACTTATAAACTCAAACTCCTCCCCTACCCATAGGTCTTTGCCCTTCTCCAGATTCCATTGCCACCACTAAGCTACAACAATATCTCTTAACAGCTTGAGTCATTAAGGAAGTTTATTGCAGTGTTTAAGTACAGCTAAAATTAAATTTTTTGTCAATTTTTGACAGCAGTAGTTAACAGAAAATAAGATTTGCTTCTATTCTGCTTTTTCCATTTGCTAATTTTTGCCATTTATCAATACCTATCTTTCTTCTTATCCATCCCCAACCCTCATTAGTCTTGTAGTTCTCACTAGCTTCTCTCACCTTTTTTGTAGCTTTTCAGAGAGTTTTTGTTCTAATTTGTGGTCAGATTTAGTTCGATATATATACATGACAGTTTTTTAAAGAATTTCAGGATGGATTAAGAGTCTAAACCATTGTTTAAAAAAGTAAAGGATTCAAGCACAAAATTCCCCCCACAGAACCCACACAAACTTTGTATAGTTTGTTTGGGGGGTTTCTTATTTGGACAGTCATCGTACCATCTGCAGTAATTTCAGTTCCCACACTTTTGTGGATAGGAAAAGTAAGCCTGTGTTAGTAGGTCTTATACAGGCCACTTCAGGATCGATGGAGCCCTCCATCTTGCCGAATCAACCATCCACCAAGGATCCAAGACCAGGGAAAAGGAAGGAGAAAAGGTGGCAGACGACTAAGATCTCCATGTTTTAGGTATCCCTAAGGAGCTTCCCCTTCTCCTGGAGGAGAAACTTCAGCTAATGTTACTCCATTCAAGTTCTCTGGGCAGGCAGCTTCTCATCCAAGCAAGAATTATCCAAACCGATGCTTTCCGCACTAGCCTCAATGTGTTCCTTCCACTCTTACAGGCCCTTTGTTAAGGTACAGCTTTGTTCAGTGTCATGTTAGCCCAGACAGTACCCACCACTGGCCAAGAAGTCCTATCTATGACTCAGGAAACCATTCCTACTTCAGCCCCTATCTCAGCACTAGTAGTGCTGGAATCAGTGCCAACTACTATTTTTTTCCTCTACAGTATGGACAAATACTGTTTCTTCAACACCAGTGCCCTCAGTACTGGTGACTCCCTCAGTGCCGATCATGTCCCAGATGCTTGACGTTAGTGTGATTTTGGCAATAACTACAGCACCATTTGTCTCATTGGCATTTTGAATGTCAAACACTCTGTGTTTGACATATCTGTGACAGAGGTCTATGTCTTGGTTTCAGCACCAGAGCCTTTGGCGCTGACGGTCAGAGCTGGCGCTGTCTTATTTTTGCAGACTTCAACATAAGTGGTTCTGTTGATTGTGGCCCTGAGGTGGATTTGACAGTTCTGAGAAGAGCTGAGCATAGCTACTTGCCAGGATTAGTATTAGGAAACCAGTTCCTCTGTGAGCACCACTGAAGTTAGATCCTTTGACCATTCAGCAACTTGGCTGCTTTAGGACAATGGGGTTTGTAGGTCTAGACTGTCGTGATCTGGGGAGCCCTCTTCCAAGAAGAGTTCAGAGGATACTTCTCCCGACCCCCCACCCCCTGAAGAAGAGCTGTAAGAGGAAGCAAAGCACCTTGACTCCTCTTTGAATACTCCCTCATAGGATGCAGATTTTGATGAAGGGGAAGTTTTGCAAGATCCTTTCCAGAGGTTTTTATCCTTCAATGACATTTTAGAAAGTATGAGACAGAGGGGATTCCGGCCTGTGCACCCACCTCCCTAGAGAAATAAATCTTAAAGGAAGTATGCAGGTCCTCTCCCCATGCAACTTGGGCAGTGCCTTCGCCAGTCAAGTTGTCCCATATGGTATGGAAGGAACCAGAGGCCATCTCCAAAAAACAGACAGAGTGCTGCAGACATCCAAGGACAGACAGCACTGGGGTAAGGTGCCTCTTGTTGACTCCATAGTGGTGGCTGCAGTCACCAAGTCAGGCATCTTAGAAGGCTCTTAGGCTGTTCCTTCACCTGACAAAGAATTGATGATGATGGATAGGCTAGTGTATGCATTGCACACATTCTCAGTCAGAGCCCTGAACTACATGCTGCACATGATCATATTTCAGAGGAATATTGTAGAGAAAACAGCTGACACCCTGAAACATTTGCTAATGGGCGAAATGCCTTCTCATATTGAAACCCGAGTGACAACAATGAGTACTATATCGCTGCTAGCCGTGGATCTAATCCATAATGCTTTGGTTGATGCAGAGAGGGCAGTGGGTTCAGGCTTACCTCTGAGAAGACAAATGTGGCAGATTTCTAGGGCCACATTAATGCAACATGCATCAGTGCCTCCTTTGATGGTACAACCCTGTTTGGGCAACTGGTTAAAGAGAAGCTGTTCCATTGTGTTCAGAGCTGTTAGGGTGAAGTTTGAGATTTCTCAAATAACCTTTCAACAGAACCAGAAAGAGGCCATGAACTTGTGGTTTCATAAGACCCAGCAGCCCCAGAACAGACGACAGCAGGACAAGGGTTTCCAAGGTATGGGAGACTTCATGCCTGGCTAACACCCAAGAGGAATAGGTGGCCCTGTTTACTAGGGTTCAAGGGGATGCTTTTGAGGATTTTCCCCCTGTGAGTCCTGAAGGCTTACCCAACTGTTATAAAATGGAGGCAGTCGGGGATGTCTGTCCTTACACATTCTGGTGTTGCTTTCCGTCACCTCTGACAGATGGGAAATTAACAACAAATCCAGAGAATACTGTGTTTCCTGTTCAGAAGTGCCCACAAGGCTAGCATTCTATCTCCAGCAGTCCCACCACAGCAAAGGAAAGCAGCCGTGAAGGTTGGCCAGAGCATCATCCAGAAAAGAGGCATCCAGGATGTCCCACTGGACCAGATAGAATGCAGATTTTACATTAGATTCTTTTTAGTGCTCAAAAAGACAAAGGACCTCAGGCCAGTTCTCAATTTAAGTTGGCTCAATCAATTTGTAAAGGAGTCTTTCCAGATGGTCTCTATGTAGTCCATAATGCTGTGCCTTCAGGGAGGGGATTGGTTGTGCTGCTTAGACCTTCAGGATGCTTACCTACACATGGAAATAGTGACGGCATCAAGAAGATTCTTCTGCTTCACAGTAGGAGCCAGTCATTATATATTTTGGTTCTTGCTATTCATGCTCACCACAGCCCCCCCAGGATGTTTACCAAATGCATGGCTCTGTTTGTAGATCATATGTGACTTCTAGGCATACAGAATTTTCTCTACTTGGATGCTTGGCTTCTAGCAGCCCCCACTGTGGAAAGGCTTCTCCTAGTAAGACAGTACTTGTTTCAAATCTGTCTCTTGTTGGAGATCATGGTAAAGTTAGCCAAGTTACAACTGTAGACTTTTCAAGATTTAGTCTTCGTAGGTTGCTGGCTGGACACATTGAACCAGTTAGCAAAGCTTCCCCAAAAAGGGATTTCATCTGAAGTCTAAGAAGTTATGAATCTGTTAAAAGAGAACAAGTCAACTACTGTTGCTGCCATTCCCAAGGTGGTGGGTCTCATGGAATCTTCAATCCAGATGTCTCCTCTTGCCAGACTTAACATGTAAATATTACAGTGGACTTTTTGAACCCAGTGGAACCAAGGTTTGCAACACAAAGATCACAGATTCAGAATATCAAAGGCTTGCAGCAAGACCTTTAACTAGTGGATGGACCCTCAAACTCTTTCAGTAGGTGTACCCTTTGAAAGACCTCTTCTGAATCCCACTGTAACCACAGATGTGTCCATTTTGGGGTGGGGGGGGCATTATCAAGACAGGATGGTCTATGGTACATGGACTCCATAAGAGGCCGTACTATACATCATTGTTCTTGAGATAAGGCATTCATTCTTTTATTGTAGACATTTCAGGACTCACTACCTTGGTGATGAAGTTTCCATACTATTAGACAACATAGCAGTGGTATGTTATATAACAAGCAAGGAGGAACTTCTTTCTGTTTTGTGTAGAGAAGCCATTTCAGTAAGCTGTGTCAGCACAATGCTTTCTCAGAGCAATGCACATACTGGAGTCGTCTATTGTGATAGTGGACAAAATGAGCAGGCAAATTCTGCTGCCATACAAATGGTCTGTAACAACAGAATATCCTGCAGCATGTTCCAGAAGTGGAAAAGACCTTGATACATTATTTTTGTTTCACCTAACAACACCAAATATGCTCAATTCTTCAGAATAGTTCTTGGGGAACAAACAGTCCCTCAGAGATGCATTCTCCCACAATTGTTCCTGGTACTCCTGTATACCTTTCCTCAACTCCCACTGTTACCCAGATTTTTTCAGAAAGCCAAACATTGCAGGGCAAAACTCCTCATAGCTCCCTTCTGACCTTGTCAGATATGATTCCCATTGCTGTGGCCTCATCTCAAGAAGAAGTTCCTTCTTCTTCTTCCACAGAGTCCATCTCGGCTGCTACACCCTGTGATGCCCCACCACTGGCCCAGTAATCAAGGAGCCTCACTCCTCACCACTAGCACCAATGGGGTATATACATTGGGAGGATGACAGGTACACAAACACTATTTCTATATGCAGCTCTCTGCATCAAGTGCAGTTTCTATTAAGAGCACACAGAGACCACAATCAGTCCGGGGCTGGTTTCTCCCTCTTTCTCCAGATCCCCAATGAGACTCCCCACTGGCACAGTTATAGAGTTGAAGTCTCAGCTGTGTGGCCAAGCCAAGACCTTCAGCACCCTCTCTGTCCAACCAGTGCTTTGTGTCCCTCCCCAAGTAGCTGACACACACACACACACACACACACACACACACACACACACACACACTCTTTCAGGTTTGATTTATACACACACATGCACCTGGGAAAGGCTGGCACAGGTTTACTAGCAATGCTCCCTTTTGCCCAGATTGTAAGGTAGTTATCACTGCCACCGGCACGTCCTTATCAACTACTTTAAGGCCCTTAACAAAGGGTATCCAATCTTACTGTGTAATATTACTGTCAATACAAATGGTAGCTTGACCAAGAGCAAGGCTATTAGGAGTGGGCTACACAGACTCACCAAGTAAATATGCACGTACTCTCAGAGCTTAAATATCTCGAGACAGATCAGCCACACTTAAAGGTTTAATTATATTTATATATTTAATAATAAATAATAAAAGAACAAAACCATACTATATATATATATATATATATATATATATATATATATATATATATATATATATATATAGGGTTCCTATCACGTGAGAATATATATATATATATATATATATATATATATATATATATATATATATATATATATATATAGTACTAGAAAATGGAAATCAAAATGTAGACCAACTTTATTAGAAGTAGTGAATATAGTAACAGAGATAATACAAATGGAATACAACTGGAATTGAGATCTTTAGAAAAGGGTAGGAGCAAACTACACAGGACAAAATGGGAATTGTGTGAACAATACATACAGGGGAGGAATGAGGTTTAAGAGGCAGGATTTGAGTGAACCATATTATGCTTAACTGACAATGACTGGATAGATTATAAGTGATGTATAATGTTTCAACTACAGTTGTTTCAGTGGTGTCTGTGATGTATAATGCTTGCAACTAAAGTGGTGTCAATGTTGTTCATTTTTCATTTATATAAATGTAAGATTGTCTGTGTCATAGACGTGATAATTTAATAAAGATGTTTATTGGGGGAAAAAAAAGTTTTACTCCAGATTTGTTATAGTCTCCAGAAAGACAAAGGACCTCTGACTCATTCTCATTCTAAATCGATTGAACCAGTTTGTTAAGAAGGAGTCCTTCTGGAAGGTCTGACTGCATTCCATCCTGCTGTGTCTACAGGCAGAGAACTGGATGTACTGTTTGGATCTGCAGAATGCCTGTCTACACATAAAAATAACAAAGGCATCAAGAAGATTCCTCTTGTTCCAGATGGGAGCTAGTCATTATTAGTTTTGGCTCTGCTTTTTGGACTCACCATTGCCCCCTTGATATTTACTAAATGCCTGCTCTCATCACAGCCCACATGCAGTTTCTAAGAGTACGGATTTTTTCCATACTTAGACAATTAGCTCCTTGCAACCTGCACCATGGAAAATATTCTTGTTGCAAGGCAATAGTACTTGCTCTAATTGTGCCTGTCCTTGGGGATCACAGTAAATGTGAACAAATCCCAAATGGAACTTTCTCAAAATATAGTCATTATAGGGTGCCAGTTGGATAGATTGAATCAGACAGCAGAATTGCCATTAGAAAGGATTTTTTTCTTAATCAGAGAGGTGTCAATTATAATGCAAGATTCCCAACCTTCGTCTGTCACCGTTCTCAAGGTACTGGGACTAATGGCAATTCAAATGGTTTCTTATACATGACTAAATATGAGGATTATGCAGTATACCCCTCAAAGTCAATTGGATCAAGCTTTGCAACCCATGACTCACAGGATAAAAATGTCGAAGGCATGCATTAAAAGCTTACTGTGGCAGATGAATCCACACAATGTCTGTGTTGAAACTTAGTTGTCACCTTTCATCCAGCTGTCACAGTACCCACAGACATGTTTTCCTGGGGTGGGGGTGCCATTACTTAGGATGTTCCAGGGAATGTGGACTTCTCAAGAGGACCAGCTGCACATCAGTGTTCTTATGTTAGAACTGTCTTCTGAGCAATGCAGGTGTTTTAGAAATTGCTCCCTCAGGGTGCAGTATCCATACTCTTTAGACAATGTAGTAGCGGTCTGGTGCATAAGCAAGGTAGAGCATGTTTCTGTCTGCTGTACAAGGGAGGCTGTTAGGGTTTTGGGAGTGGGGTGTGTCATTGCAGTGTTTCCTCATAGCAACGCACATACTGAGATCATCCATCATAATAGAGGACAGATTGAACAGATGAATAGTGCTCCTACATGAATGGTCTCTTGACAAGGAGATAGCTCTCAACTGATTTCAGAAATGGGAAGACCCTTTTGCCATCTTTTTTGCTTCATCTTCCAGTAGCAAATGTTGACAGTTTTCCGTATCACTGCTTAACCAGGAAAGCCACAAAGAGGCACATTCTCCCACTTTTGGCCCTTGAAATCTCCTTTATGGCTTTCCTCCGATTACACTAATATCCACTTTCCTTGAGAAATTAAAAGTGTGCAAAGCACAAGTCATCCTCATACCTCTATTCTGGCCAGATATGGTTTCACTTGTTGTGGCCTCATCTCAGATAAAAAACCCTTCTTCTTTTTCAGACCCCTCTCTGCTGTTGTACCCATCCAGTCGACCTCTCCTGGAGATTCATTCCTTTTATTTAACTGCATGGTTTCTCCACTTCCAGTAATGGCTAGGAACTACTCATTCCCTCCAGCAAGTATTGAGTTAATTATGGCCTCTCTGAAACCCTCATTAAGAATGATTTAGACTGAGGCAGATAGAAAAAGTTTTCAACTTGGTCTTCAAAGAATTTATGTAGAACCTGTGGCAACCCCCCCCCCCCCTTATGTTTTTTGACAAAGCTTTTTAATAAATGAACTAGTTGCTCCTCAGTTAAGGTTCACTTGGCGCCAAATCCTCCTTTCTTGATGGTTTTCAGTCAATGTCATTTTCCTCGCACAAGACTTATAAGGCATTTATCAAACACATTTTCAACTCTAGACTGCAGTTAGTGAAACCTGCTCACAAGGGATCTAAATTTTGTTCTGGAGGCATTAACCAAGCAAACATTCAAGACAGATAGTTCTATTCCTCTCAAGTTTTTGTCACAGAAAATTGCTGTTTTGATCGCTATAACATTGGCAGGATGAATTTCTGAGCTTCATGCCTTGTCCTTCCAATAAGCATACATTATTTTTCATCAAGACTGAGTCACCCTTCAAACTAATCTGTTTTTATGCTTAAGGTGACTACATAAATTAATCTGATACATGTCCAGTTTTTTCCCCAATGTTCCAATAAAGGGGAATATCAGCTTCTTTGCTTGGATGGACAACTCCATTTTTATCTTGACACATGGCTGTTTCCCAGACCGGATGACTGTTGGCAGCCCCTTCCCATAGCTCTGCTTTATATGTCCCTTATTTCCTGCCTTGACTCTGGTCTTCATATATCTCCATTAGCATAATCAAGCTGGTCCTTCTTACAGAGCAGACGGTCTAGTTCATTCGGGCTGTCAACTGCTGGCTGTTCATTGTTAATCCTGCTGCTCAAAAGCTTTGCAAGGCTGAATTTATACTATTCTGTTTCTTTGTAGGTCTGGTGACATTGTACATCTTTTTCATTTTCATTGCTTAACTTGCATATATGAGTCTTCTTTCAGTAGTCATTTCATTGCATTAACTCCAGAACCATCATTTGAATTTGAACTTGAGCTTAGTATTGTATCATAAAACTTTGCTGATTTCCTCACCCAGTCTTTAAACAGCTACTGCTTCCCATTCTTCCAACACAGTGTAACCACTGCTGCCCTTTTAGTTGAAAGGGGGCATTTGCATTTCTGCTCCAGCATGGTAAGCATAGAGAAGAATTGTTGCACATAGACATGTCAGTTTGTGAGCCATTCTGCATTTCCTGCAAGCAGTAGAAAACTCAGTTTTGGCTACTTTGTTTTTGATTAGGCTCAGGCAGCTTCTTGGCAGTGTATGTCTTGCTGGAACAGAGGGTTGCAGAATCCTTCATCTTGCTTATACAAGGCCTCCTACTGAGTAGATGCCGATCAGATCTCAGTAGCAATAGTACGTATTTCAATGAAGTATTACATTTGCTTTATGCAGTCAGTCTGCTTTTCATTACAGAATGAAATCCTGACCATAGATACAGAAATACTGTTCTGTTTTGGGGAGGGGATCAACCACAGATCAGTAGATTTGTGGAATGAGTTAATGCATCACTTTCTCAGCACTGCTTGCTTTGGCAGAACACATGACTATGGAGAGCAGATGTTTTCTCCCTCCCATAGAAGGACTTCTTCACAAATGGCTTCTGCTGCTCTCCATTGTACGTATTTTCTTCTGGTAGCCATGCTGCAAAATCACAAGGTTATCTTTATCACTTTGTAGTAGCACCATAGGAAAGACAGTTTATTCCAAGTCCAGTTTCTGGTATCTCTGTTACTTAGGAAAGCCTGAGCTTGGCCTAATGGTTTGGTTGTTGCAGATTCTGTCTGCATGAAAGTCCTTAAGTCTTGCTACTTTCTGTATCGAATGGAAATATTTCACACTGGTAGCCGTGGTGGTGCAGCGGTTAGTGTTGCCGCCTCACAGCAAGAGGTTCTCCCGTTCGATTCACAGCTGGAGCACCTTCTGTGTGGAGTCTGCATGTCTTCCCCACGGTCGAGTGATGCCTAAAGACATGCAGGTAGGTATGTGCGTGAATGGGTATGCCTTCTTTGAAGGTTGGGCGTCAGGCTTGCAACTCGGCACCGTAAAAATCCACTGCCAATCATTAGCGGACCGGAGTTCTGCTGATGCGACCCCTAACCGGGAAAAGCCGAAAGAGAGACCAGGAGTTTGGTATTGTAGTACATCAGCATTGATTTAAGATTTCTACTTTACAAACTTGTACAAGTTGTCTGAGCTATGTACTGCTAAGGTGTTTTATTTTGCATTTCCACATTTCACCAGGTCGTGGGCAGTAGCCTATTTGCCCTGCATGTGATACCTCACATGGTTCTTGTGAGTGATCTAGTTTCTTCCATAGGAATTTATAATTTATGCCTAAAAGGTTTTAGAATCCACCCTTTAAGATGGTTGAAATTCTTTATTCATTTGCTGTCAGATTTTTTTTCTTCTGCAGACCATATTTCTTTTCACTGTGACTGTCACTGACAAGAATAGCTTTGAAACTCCATACAGATTTCTTCTGAACTTATTTTTTATCTTTTTTATATGGAGACTATCCATCTTTATGCCACTGTCACTTTGCTATTATCTTCACCTTCCAGTATTATTGAAAGATCAGAGCAGAGGAAGAAGTTTACTGCAAGCCCTGGATTGTTGACCATCATTTCCAGTTTTAGTTGGGGTTAAGACCTTCTGCAAAACAGACAAGTTTTCATCCTGCTCCAGATAAGAAAGGGAAGCCAGTAACTATACAGATGTCGCACATGTGGTTGTCTGGCTATAGTTTTCCTTCATGAAAATGTGCACAGATCTCTCTGCAGTGCTGATAAAGGAACAAGGGGCAGTGGAATTAGCTTGGAATGCGCTTGTTTTACTATTTTATTATTGTTCCATTTATTTCTAAGAAAGAGTGTCTGATTCACCTGGAAAACAAGAATAATGATAGTTTCTGCAAGGTGGTCATTATTCTTGTCCTTATTTATTCATTGAACATAGTTTATTTGACAATGACATTTCAAAAGTAAAATGACTGGTCCATCTTCCTGTGACTTTTTTGGAGATCACATTCATCTGTCCTTCATTCTTCTCCACATTGTGCTGTTGGATTTGATATAGAGCTTAATGTCCCTTTATTTTTCATCAGAATTAATGCCAGACAGAGTAATTTTTGATGTTTATTTCTTAGGAAAAGAAGATGCCTTTTATGATTTTTAAGAACCTTTTTGGACAGAAAATAACTAATCAAAAGCATGCAGTGTACCTTTTAGGTTTTTACTATAACTGATATACTGTGATTTGTTCAAGGATTTTAGTGAGACGGTTGATGTGAAGTTGTTAAATCTCGCCGTTTATTCTCACTGATGGGTTCGGAGCCGATCCTCGGCTCCGACACGGCTGATAGCAAGCTCAAGGTTTGCCATTAGCTCGAGACCAAGCCCCTTAGCCCACAATGCACTGCTAGAATTTCCTCAGATCTAGTTTGCCGTGGCAAGAGAGATCTTGGTGTTCCAGTTAGATCGGACCATTTTAGAAACAAATTAACAGCAAGTCCATAAAAAAAAAAGTTTTCTTTTTTGTTTAATATATATATATAGTGTGTGTTAGTACTATTATATTTACTCTCTAGATAGTAGAAATAGTTTAAAAGTTAGGGCCTTGTTGGCTTCTTAGTTTGTGTGGGCCTTAAGCCCCTTTCCTCTACTATTAATCTTTATTATAGTCAGGTTTTTCTGTGGGCCTCTTAGCCCTATATTTGTATCTATATTTTTTGTCCAAAATATATATATATACTGTTATAGTTAGTGCCCGGTTTGGGCTTAGTTGTTGTTTATCTAATTTACTGCTTTTTTCACTTAACTGTGTCGGATGATAGGGAGAAATCTCATCCCAAATCGGGTTTCAGAAAATGCCCAGATTGTGGGCAGAAAATGTCTGTTACTGACGGACACATTCAATGTGTCTACTGTCTGGGGACTAAACACCTCCAAGACACCTGTAGCATTTGCCACTCCTTTTCTTCAAGAGTTCTCTTGGAGAGAAGGAGGAAACTTATAGACAGGGGAATGCTACAGCAATCTTTTTCGGAAGTCTTGAGTAGCCATGAGGGTGCTAATACATCATCCAAATCCTCAAAATCCATGTCTTCAGATAAGGTCTCAAAAAAGGCTAAGATTTCAGGAGGGTCATCGGCTCCACAGTCATCGGAACCGAGTGTACTTTGATTCGGAGCCAGCTCTCAGTATTGGAGCCAGTCTCTGAAGTTCCTTCTTCACCTCTGCTCCATTCAGCACCTTCAGTGCATTCAGCCAAGTCTTCAGTCAGCCTTTCAGATTTGGACATGGATCGGCTAGTGCAGAAGCTTTTACAGGCACCAGGACTTGCCAAATTGTTGTTGGCCCGACCAGCTCGTCTGTACCGAAGACCATGGAACCGGACTTGTCTGCTCCCCCTCCGAGCCATACTGGATTCTCGGAGCCAAAGGAAATTGAACCGATGGTGGTCGAACCCTTGGAGCCGATACCCGCACCAGTGTTATCGGCTCCATCTACTCGGATGCCCTCGGTGCCGACCGAGGACTCTAGGAGCCGACGCTCTCCCTTTGGGTCCGGGGAGGATAGTCACACCGACTTGTCGGTGCTGACTCTTCTTCTCGAGTCTTCGGCTCGGATGAGCTCGGCTCCTACCTCGGGCTCGGAGCCCAGGGTTTCGGTGCGGGAGGATCGGACGGTACTCACGGGTCCGTCCACTCCTTCTCATCGGAGCCATAGTACCTTCGATGCTATGAGGAGAGTTTTGTCTCCAAAGATAACGTCGGCATTGGTTCAGCTTTCCCTCTCCCCTCAAGCTCCTGTGTCTGCTTCTTCATCTACCGATCCCTCTAAGCATAGAGACCCGAGCCTCAAGCACCCCCACAGGGCATCCCCTGCTCTTCTGAGACCTCCCCAGATCCCTCCACTGAGGAGGTGCCCAGGAAGAGACTGTGCAAGAGGAGACACTTAGACTCTCCACAGGAGTCTTTGACATCTGACACGGACTTAGATGAGTCAGAAGGGTCCCCTCGATCCCCCTCTGAGGATATCTCCTTTGCAGAGATACTAGAGATCCTTAGTCAGAGGGGCGATTGGCAGTCCAAGACCCCTACTGAGGATGAGTCCCTGCTCTTGAAGGCTTTTGGGTCTCAACCTTCCACTTCTTGGGTGTCTCCGCCTTACGACGAGCTCATGGAACTGATCTCTCTTAAGGTGTGTGAGTCACCGGAGGCCATGGAACCTGTCCCTCGTAGACCCAATAAATTCATATCTGCCCCAGTGGACAAGACATTTTTGACAAAAGGATTGCTTGTTGATGCCATGCTGGTAGCTGAAGCCACCAAAAAGGAAATATCTGAGACATCCTCTTCTATCCATCCCCCTAACAGAGATTCTAGGGCTATGGATAAATATGGGAAGCGCATGTTTAGTTCAGTGACTTTTTCTCTGCGATCACTGAACTATTTAACCCATTTTACAAGACTAGAGAGAGATCTCCTGAAAGAGCTAGGAGATACTCTCCAGGGTACCGTAGCTGCAGGAATGGCAAACAAAGTCAACGCCCAGCTCGCTACCCTAAATTCAGTAATGAACTCATCCATGCGTCTCATATCATATGCAGCTGATGGTTTGAGTAGAGCCGATAGTTCGGGCATTGCTGTTCGAAGACAAGCCTGGATGCGTCTCTGTTCCTTTCCGGAACCCTTTAAGTCTTCCTTTATTAATACCCCATTCGATGGCTCATCGCTGTTTGGGCCCAAAGTAAAAGAAACTTTAAACAGGTGTGAGCAGGAAGGCAAGACCTTATCTGCCGTTGGGGTCCATTTTTCCACCCCCCCCCCACACTCAGCCCTACCCCAAGGGCCCTGGGGGGGGGTGTGGTTCCGAAAACTCAGGCAGCCTTTCAGGACACACGTGGAGAAACCCCCTCTAGAGGCAGAGGAGGGGGTTATAATGGAAGATGCCACCTCCGTGACAGAGGGGGTCCGCAGCAACAGGGTGATAGGGGTCAGTTCTCCGGTCAGTCCTACCAGCGCCCCTGAAAGGGGGCCCGACTGTTCGGCTCTGGAGGCAGTCAGGGGTCGCTTGTCTTTGTACCCAGAAGCCTGGCTAAATATAGCATTGGATACTTGTGTACAAAGCATCATTTCCAGAGGATATTTCATACCGTTCTTCTCCCCTCCCATTCCTATAAAGAATAAAGATAATCCCAGATGTTCCACCCAATCTCAGGGAACAAGCAATCGTAGAGGTCCACAGATTGCTAGAAAAAAGAGTCATCCAACCAGTCCCAGCAGACCAAGTCATTACCAGTTTCGAGCCCTGCCCTTTGGTCTCACTACAGCCCCCAGAGTGTTCACCAAATGCCTGGCAGTGGTCACGGCTCACCTGAGGTGTCTAGGATTCCAGGTGTTTCCATACCTAGAAGATTGGCTCCTCACCGCTACCACCAGGCATCAATTGACCCAGGCAACACAATACACTCTGACACTCTGCCATCAATTAGGCATTACAATCAACTTCGAAAAGTCTGCCTTATTGCCATCTCAGCATACCATTTTTATAGGAGCAGAGTTAGATACCTCAACTACCACTCTACGTCTCCCTATCGAAAGAGTCTCTCTTCTCCACCAAAATGTCAGCTCACTGGTGTCGAAGAACAAAGCTACAGCAGCAGAGGTATTGAAAGAACTAGGTTTGATGGCGGCAGCAATCCTGGCTATACCACTCGCAAGGATGCATATGCGAATTCTTCAATGGCTCCTCTTCGCTCAGTGGTCTTACCAGAAACTACCAATGCACCACATGATTCTTATCACGGATTCTTGCAGGAGAGACTGGTAGTGGTTGACGTCTCTTCATGTCACAATCGAAAGACTGCCCAAGGCACATGGACAGATCAAGAATCACATCTGCACATCAATGTTCTAGAGTTGAGAGCGGTACTTCTGGCGTTGCAGTACTTTCAGGACTCTCTCCCTCTAGGGACTATTGCAATTCAGATTGACAACATGTCAGTAGTCTGGTACGTGAACAAGCAGGGCGGAACCAAGTCCTACCCCCTTTGTCAAGAACCCCTTAGGGTCTGGCAATGGGCTGTGTCATTCCAGCGTTTTCTGTTAGCAACGCACATCCCCGGGAAATCCAACGTAATAGCGGACAAGCTAAGAAGGGCAATATTATTCCCTCATGAGTGGTCTCTCAAACAACAGGTTGCGGAGTTGATTTTCCTCAAATGGGGCCAGCCTTGCTGCGACCTTTTTGCCAGCCACATCAATTCAAAATGCAGAAGCTACTTTGCCCTAATACCATCTCTCGGTCATCCCCCGAGAGACACACTTTTACACGATTGGCCCCTGGGTCTCCTTTATGCATTTCCACCCTTCCCATTAATACCCAGATTTTTACAGAAAGCAAAATCGCTGGGAAGGACTGTTATACTCATAGCCCCCTACTAGCCTCGACAGATTTGGTTTCCGTTTCTCCACCATCATCTGTTGGAAGATCCATGGATCCTGGACCCAGTTCCGGACCTTCTGACTCACCCGTCAGGGGATCTTCATCCTTCTTTGCAGTCTCTGAAACTGACTGCTTGGCTAATCCGCTTCCCCTAATTGCCAGGCTTCATTTAATTTCAGAAGATACAAGACAGATTCTTTTGTCTTCTCACAAGCCATCTACCAGGAAATTATATGGCAGTAAGTGGAAAAGGTTTTCAATTTGGGCCAATGCGCAGAACATTGACCTTTTCCGAGCTCCGCTATCTTCGATCTTAGAATTTCTAACAAAGATTTTCAAGGAAGGGGCAGCAGCTGCTGCAGTTCGAGTTCAGTTAGCTGCTATCTCAAATTTTCACCTTAGTCTTGGTGGCTCAAATATTATGAGCCATAAATGATCTAAAACCTTCCTTAAAGGCGTTCTTCATATGAGACCTCCGATCAAAATTCCCTTTTCTCCTGGGATTTAAACCTTATGCTGTCTCAAAATTATTCTTCCCCCTTTAGAACCAGTATCTTCTTGTGATTTAAAATTTTTTATCTTGGAAAACAATATTTATTTCTTGTGGCCATTACGTCTGCCCGCAGAGTGTCAGAACTTCAAGCATTATTCCTGATAGAGTACCTCTCAAAACAAACCCCTCATTTTTACCTAAGTCTGTTCTGAGTCAAATATCAATCAGGTCATTGAACTGCCAGTCTTTTTCCCCAACCACTCAAGCAAATTGGAATATATACTGCACAAACTTGATGTTCACAGACAGCTCAGATTTTATCTTGACAGAACTAAGGATATTAGGAAATCAGACCAACATTTTGTATCCTTCTCAGAAGCAAGAAAAGGCAATCCAGTGGCTAAAACAACTTTATCTAAATGGTTATCTGATTGTATATCCTTTGTTTATGAGAATATGAGCATGCCTTTAACGCACAAACCAAAAGCTCATTCTACCAGAACTGTCTCTGCCTCTTCTGCCTTTCAAGCTAAATTGCCCCTTGACAATATTTGCGCTGCAGCCACTTGGTCTAAGCCTCATACCTTTATCACACATTACAAAGTAGATAGGGCTTCAAGAGACAGGTCTTCCTTTGGTTCTACTGTGCTGAAGAACATACTCCCATGAGCCACCCAAGGTTGAGGGTGCTAGGGACGCTACCCATCAGTGAGAATAAACAGCGAGATTTAACAACTTCACATATAGAAATTATGCACTTACCATAACGTTCCATGTGAGTTGTTTATCTCGCCTTTATTCTCATGTCCCTCCCTCCTTCCCCCTCCTGGCTGACTGTTGACTTAGAGACTAGTACCATCTTGGTTATTCAATATTTCTTCTTCCCCTTTGGGAAGTGTTCTTTGTATTTATATATAAGAGGGTATGTCTATGTTGTGTATATATATATATATATATATATATATATATATATATATATATAGGTTTACTATCAATAAGTCGAAAGTTAAAATAAAATGTGTACGTATTAGCGAAGTGTTTCGCCCGTACGTACACATTTCCGTATGTACCTAATGTCGAAAACAGCTAATTGTCGAAAATGTTGCTTGCGACATTTTCGACAATCAACAGCACTCCCACCCTTCCCTTAACTCCCTACCTAACTAGCCTAAATTCACATTTATGCAGGGGGGCAAGCCCCCCCGCACCCCCCTGTGGGGGGCTGCACCCCCCCAACTTAATATTCCAACTCCGAGATCGCACTACAGTGAGGAAAGGGATGTATTTTCCGAACTGCACTGTACCGTGATCCTCTTACATGAGCGAACGTTATAATTGCAAATGCACAGTCCATTTGCAATAATGTTCGCTCACATAACCTGCCGAACTATTTTAGTATTCGAACATATGGTGTTCGAATACTTCATAGCCGTGCAATTGCACTGCGGCATTTTGATAGTAAACCATATATATGTATGTGTATATATATATATATATATATATATATATATATATATATATATATACTGTTATTCGTTGCATACAAGATCTGAGGTAATTCGTTGCATACAAGATCTGAGGTAATTCCAGCAGTGCATTGTGGGATAAGGGGCTTGGTCTCGAGCTACTGGCAAACCTTGAGCTTGCTATCGGCCGTGTTGGAGCCGAGGATCGGCTCCGAACCCATCAGTGAGAATAAAGGCGAGATAAACAACTCAAATGGAACGTTATGGTAAGTACATAATTTCTATTTATTCATTGTCAGGAGTTATTTAGGAATCCTTGGTAGAGAAAAGGAAATAGCAACAGTCAACATCCTGTCACTGCAAACATCTTCAGTGCTGTTCTTGCTAGAGGAAGTACCCCCCCCCCCCCCAAAAAAAAAAAAAGAGACTGGTCTCATCTTGGATGTAGGGAATTACCCTGCGAGTTAAAAATATGTTCCCAACTTTTTCATCTATGGTTACACTGGCACCCTTTTTGCCTTGTACAGGATTCTGTCTTGTCCCTTTAAATAGAATCTCCATTGTAATTTTCCATGTTGTAGAAAAAGACCATGTCTTTCGCTACTTTTAGCATGTTGTTGGGTCATAAGACAGAAATCTGTGTAAGCGTTTCCTGCTGATATAATGAGACTTCATATACCACCATCGAACTTTCTGCCACTTAAAATCCCAGTATCTTGAACTTTGTCAAGGCAGTCATTGGTAAACCCCTTGTACACCAGTAAAATTATTTTCTCTGTCCTCCTTTGCATTGTTTGGCCAGCAGAGTGGTCCACATGTGAACATCCTTACAGATAGGTGCCCTCTTGCAGGCAGAGTAGTCTCAGTCATTTGACAATTCAGATGATAAAGATGAGGTGAAATGTTGCTGAGGCCACTTCCTATCAGGCTTCTGCATTTTTTTCTGATTCTTCATTTAAAGAGGAACTACTGGGATGCAGGGGTGCACTGAAGAACCACGTTTGGTGACTTTTTAACAGCCTTGGGGGTGAGGTTATGGGCTTTCATTAACTAGTCCAAAATACATGACTGTGCCTGTGACAAAAATGTCTCTCCGTGGCTACTGTTCCTTAAAAGGGACATTGAAGCTAGTAGAAGTGATAGAGAATATCTATTTTCCTCAGAAAGTAGAAGAGAAGTATTCCCCTTTTATTTTTTTTTTTTTTTTTTTTTTTTTTTTTTTGTTATAGTTAAGCTTTCATCTGTCATTTTTGCAGTGCTTGGGTCAGCAAAAGAGTATCAGAAAGTCTCGTAAGCACATCATTAATCTGCTTTTGGACCACAAGTTCAAGAGGTTACATGCAAAACAGAAAGGTATTTTCCACATTATCTGTGGGATTTTTCATTTCAAAATGTAACTGGTTCAGCAGGTAAGACACACATCTGGTACTGGAGAATTAGAAAACTGAATTTGTCTCATCTGCCTTAGTCTATGTTAGCTCAGGGAATATAAAAGATCTCATGGCACTTAACAAAAAGTGTAGAGGCTCGTTATTTAAAGTCATCATAGTGTCAGATTTACATTCATCAGCAAATTTATTAAAATATATACATGAAATGTTCTTTTGCCTGTTTACACCAAATAGAGCCACATTTCTTCTTCTTCTTCTTTTTTTTTTGTTAAACAAATCACAATCTCCTTCCTTCCCTTCTGTTTTATATATACATATAAATCCTTAGACATCTTTGCAGAATTCTCAATGCTTACTTCTTTTTTACATAGACATCTTTTTTCTTTCTCTCTTCCTAACCACTCCATCGCTTTTGCCACAGCCAGAATTTTATTTTCTTTATTGGTCCTCTGGAATTCCATTTCTTACTACAAATTCTTTCTTCTGTTTTCCCTTTCCATGTATATGAAATTCCTATCGTATGGATTCTACCCATTTGTTCCCATGTTTTCATGTATTCTGTAGTCAGTGCTTTCATGTCTTTTTTCTGTTTCTCTTAGTTTTAATTCTCTTGCCACCAGCTCCCAAAAGAATTTTATCCTCTTATATTTAAACTATGGATATAGATATGCGTGTGTGTGTGTGTGTGTGTGTGTGTGTGTGTGTGTGTGTGTGTGTGTGTCATACACAATTTAGAAAAATCGCATTTTTGAACAGCAATGGCTGAACATGAGCCAATTGAAAAATGAAAGAATACCAAGAGAATACATGTTTTTTGTAGGGGGTAAGGCCCCCCCATCCCCGATTTGGGGTGCCCCATGCAACCTCTGCTTATATATATATATATATATATATATATATATATATATATATATATATACACACATATATATACACACACACACACACACACACACACACACATGGATTCACTTCATAACACTGAAAATTCAAAACACTGAAAATGAGAAAACTTCATAATATAGAAGACCAAAACACTGAAACTACAAAACACTGAAACTCAAAACACTGAAAACACATATCATACATATACTGAGTTTAAACAACATAAATCATAGCACTTTCCACCAAGTGTAAGCGGGAGGGGGGGGGGGGACAAGTCCCCCTGCACCCCCCATGTGGTGGGCAGTGCAATCTTGGAGTTGATATATTTAAGTAGCAGCGGGTGTCGGGGCAGGAGGCCCCGCTACACTTGGTGGAAAGTGCTATGATGTATGTTGTTTAAACTCAGTATATGTATGATATATGTGTTTTCAGTTTCAGTGTTTTCAGTTTTCAAGATTTTGAAGTTTCAGTGTTTTGGTTTCAGTGTTTTGAGTTTCAGTGTTTTGAGCTTTCAGTGTTATGAAGTGAATACACGCACACAAACACACACATATATATATATATATATATATATATATGTGTGTGTGTGTGTGTGTGTGTGTGCATATATATATATATAAATACATATATATATATATATATATATATATATATATATATATATATATATATATATATATATGGATCTAGGACGTTTGCTTCAGTGAGCAAACGTCCGAATCCATAATAACCAAACACACTGTAACAAAAGTGCTTTTATCGAAAAAGCACTTTCGTTAAAGCGTGTTACAAAAAAAAAAATAAAACACTGCTGTGCCCCCCCCACACCCCCCTACTTTAATATTCTCCCTCCGAGACCACACTACTGTGGGAAAAAGGGAAATTTCCCTTACCCGCACTGTAGTACAGCCTCAGCAACAGGCACACTTACGAGAAAGTGCTTTTTCGGTGAAAAACACTTTTGCGTAAGTATGCACGGCCATTAGATCCATATATATATATATATATATATATATATATATATATATAACAACTCTGAGAGTACTGTACAGTGGGAAAACGGCTATATATATATATATATATATACATATATACATATATACATATATATATATATATATATATATATATATATATATATATATATATATATATATATATATATGTGTGTGTGTGTGTGTTTGTGTATGTGTGTCATAGAGGAATGGAGAGTTAACTATGACTACAACAAACCCAAATCAACTAGTGGCTTGGGTGTTGGAGGAGTTGGGGAAGAAGGGGTGGGAAAGAGTACTTTTGCCAATTGTCTCATTCCAAGACATTGGGGATTCTGTCCAGTGATGGTGATGTCCCAGCAGTCACAGAACATTTTGCTAGTAAAACTGTGACATCTGAGAGGGGCCACAGCTAGCTGACATTGCCATGTGGTGATGCACATTGCATCACTAGCTTGGCCCAGTTAGGGCATACCAAAAAATCCTCCTGGTGTACAGGACCAGCATATTTTGATGCTGCAGGCTGCATTTCTCCACTGTTCCTGCCCAGTCAGTCACTGGTGTGGTCCCAGTCCTAGACAGTAGTGCTGGGGAGTAGGGAAACAGAAAAAAAATGGTGCAGCCAGGCAGATGATGGTCAACTGGAAGCACATAAATGGGGGGAACAAAAAAAGAACACATTTTGCAGTTTACTCTGTATTACATAAATCACACTTCCTCTCTTATCTCTATTAAAGTTTTAACTGGTATCCGTATCAACTTCTCTGTATACCCCCAATTAACCTCTACTGCATATTTCCACATAATCACTTGTCCCTTACTTCTGTGTGTACCTGTTTTTGCATTAACCTTTAAGTTGCATGCTAGTGTCTCAACCAAAATGTTAATATTTCAACTAAAATAATCCTCAGCTATTTTATGTATTTAAATACTATCTCCCCCCTACTTCGTAACTTCCTTCATCATTTTTTAGGCCCACTGTTTTTTCCCTTGCATTTGTAAACCACATTTGAAGTCAACACACAGATCCTTCTAGTGCAATACCTACAGCCACTGTGGACTGGAGGTTAGCTACATCTTTTGCAGTTGTTGGGGTCCCCTTAGTGGGTAAGGGAGAGCCACTTTTGTTGGTCCTGGGAGAGGGAAAAGGGAAGGCTTCTCTGTTTTATCAGAATGCTGTGCTCATCCCTAGGGAAGCTGCTGCCGCTATTAATAACATTTTTGATCCCATTTTTCCTGTCAAAAAGAAATAGAAAACTAAGCATGTATCTACTCCTCCTCCTCAAATTTCCATAGACAGAAGTAGTTTACTGGGTCTGACTCGGGATTTAATTCAAGCTGTTAATCCTTCTTATACAGTAGTTTTTAGTAAAATAAAAAGGGATACCTCCTTTCCTGAAGATATTCATGATTCTGAATCTGGCTAGAGGATGCAGGGGACATCTACAGGATTTTCTCCTCAGATTTCTGATTCTGACTCGGAGGAGAGCTCAGTTTATGACTCTGCCTGTGGAGGGTTCTTTTTCTCTGAGACTACTTCTAGAATGTGCCAGTGTTTTCATTCGAAGGACACTGAAGTTAATCCATCCCTTAAAAAACATTGTGAGCTGTTACAGAAGGAGTTTCAAGAACCTGATCTGTTCCTCCACATAATGCATGCACTCAAGTCACTCCACAAATACAAATATGACTGTCATTGTCCATGTTGAAGTGAATGACTTGAGGTGTACCTCCCTGGACTACATGAAAAGAGACATGGAAGAGCTCTCGGATCATGTGACCCAGGCAGGTATGACCCTAGCCCTGAGTAGCATCCTGCCTTCGCCCAGAATGATACCACAATATAAGGACAAAATGATTGTCTTCAACAATTGGCTAAGCTTCTGGCGTCATTCAAAGGGGATCCAGTATCTGTCTGCCTGGGGCGACATGATCGACAGACCACAATGCTTTGCCAGAGATGGTCTGCACCTGTCGCCCCTGGGATTCAGGTTACTGGCTAAGGCTCTTGCCACCCCTATAGTGCCTTTTTTAGGCAAAGTTCAAAGGACAAAACCACCACCGTAACAGGTACAAGCATACAAAATCTGAAGGTAATGCTACTCAATGCTAGAAGTCTAAACCTCAAAATGCACTCTCTCGAGGCACTCCTAAAAATGGAGAACATCGATATCTGTGCAGTAACTGAGACCTGGTTCAAGGCTCCAGAGAGCACCCCTGCAGTACCAGGCTACAACTCTTACCACACTTTTCGGCCACCAAACCAGGACTGAAACACTAAAGTTGGAGGAGTGTCCATATTCACCAAGGATATTCACACCACCAGGCTAGTTGCCCAACATAATGCGTCTGAAATTCTCCAGGTGCACCTAACACTAGGTAAGACTGCAATCCATATTGTAGCTTGCTACAGATCCCCCACCATGCCCCAAGATTCTCACTACACCTTTCTAAACATACTGGAAAATATTAAGATAGAAACAAACACCCTAATACTGGGTGATTTTAAGTA
The DNA here is from genome assembly GCF_019279795.1 of Protopterus annectens. Classification (NCBI taxonomy): domain Eukaryota; kingdom Metazoa; phylum Chordata; order Ceratodontiformes; family Protopteridae; genus Protopterus; species Protopterus annectens. The sequence goes on along the minus strand of NC_056727.1, from coordinate 920,190,925 downwards.
CCCTGCCATTAACTGGGAAAACTACTCGTGTACCAACACCTTTGCCCAACGGTTCTTGGAATTCATAAATTCCAATGCCTTGGATCAACTAATCCATAGTCCCACCAGGGGCTCCAGTATCCTAGACCTTGTCATTACCAACATGGGAAATCGATGCTCCACACCTATGGTCACCCCCCCCCCGTTAGTCAGGTCTGAACATAAGCTAATCACCCTTAACATCCACATCCCACCCCCCAGTAAGGAAACCTCCATAAGAAACTTCTCCAAAGCCAAGTGACAAACTTCATGACACCCATGCAGATGGGAACTGAAAGTTTGACTGCTGAATCCTACACTAAGGCACTGTACGAGCATATCCACTCATAACATGAATCATGCCATCCCAAATAGAACCAAGATGCTCTCCTCTAAAAAAAGGAAGCCAGTCTGGTGGTCCCCTGACATAAACAAACTTTACAACAAAAGGAAGAAACTGTTGCAGGAAAGAGGAAAATCCCAGGATGCAAAAAACTCCCTTACCAGCCTCAGTAAGAAACTGAGATCCCTCATAAAATCCTCCAAAGTTAGTTACGAAAATAAAATTGCCAAAGATTCCAAAGACAGCCACATGGCATTCTATAACTATGTCAATAATCTAACTGGCAATGCTCAGATCTGCTCTGAGCTAAAACAGAGTGGCATTAAATATACTGATTCCAAGGATATTGCCAGTATCCTGGCAGATCGATTCAGTGCCAACTTCACCCCCCTCACACCCCCTAAACGACCCATCTCAATACCGGAAGATTGCCAAATTCCGGTAATAACGGCCACACAGGTAAAAAACGCACTCTCCAAAGCTAAGAATATGGCATCCATGGGACCAGATGACATCCCGGGCTGTACTACATGAACTGCAATATGAACTGGTACCTCACCTAAGTGTCATGTTTAATCATAGCCTCACCTCAGGTTTCATACCCACTGAGTGGCGCAGAGCTACAGTTATCCCACTCCACAAGGGGAGATCCACCTTGGATCCCAGAAACTACTGTCCCATCAGTCTGACGAGCCTTATCTGCAAGGCCATGGAGCATATTATCTTGGAACTTATAAACAAAGACATTGGCAACCTTCAAACACTGGACCCCACCCAGTTTGGATTCGTGAAGGGCCGATCTTGTCTCCTGAACCTGATTGATTTTTTCGAAACAGCCTCCAGAGCCATGGACAAGGGTAAGGTGGTCCACACAGCCTATCTAGACCTCGCCAAGGCCTTTGACACTATCCCCCACTCTGAAATCATAGATAAACTTACTAAGCTGGGCATTAATCCTTACATCACCCAATGGGTTGCCAACTGTCTTACTGACAGAACCCACACTGTAAAAGTAGCTGACTCCAAATCCAGCTCCAGACAAGTGACAAGTGGAGTACCTCAGGGTTCAGTCCTGGGACCGCTCTTGTTTGGCATCTACTTCTCTGAAGTACAGACCAACACTAAGGGACTCTGGCTAACAAAGTTCGCAGATGACTGCAAACTGGGAGCCATTATTGAATCCCCAAATTATGTGGATACTCTACAAAAGGGCCATACAGAAACAGATGCTTGGTGCCAGAGCCATGGGCTCAAGCTCAATGCCAAGAAATGTATAGTTATCCCCTTTGGGAAAAAACATGTACCCGTGAATTACCACATAGGTGGCAGTACACTAAACACCGAAAGTTTGACACAGGTGGACAGTGATCTCCCCTTTGATAACCACATCGCCACAACAGTCAGGAAATCCTTCTATGTGGCACACCTCATCACTAAGGGCTCAATTTCATCCAGAAAAAAGAAGGTCATTGTCCCACTGTACTCATCCCTCATTAGACCCATTATAGAATACAGTGCCCCATTTGGCATGTACCTCTCAAGACATCTGCAACAACTGGAAAGGCCGCAGAAGTACCTCACCAAAAGAATCACAGGCCTAAAGCAGATGCCCTACACTGACCACCTTAAAAAACTCCAGCTATACTCTGTCGCATATCGTCTACTCAGATTCGATCTCTGCTTAACATACAAGGCCATGTCAAACCCAGAGCTGTTGGACATGCTACACTTAAAGAAATCCCAATCCCTCAGAGCCACACGCTCCAGGGATCTAAACCTTGTCATCACAATAAACAAAACATACTGGAGGGATAGGTTCTTGACCCAGAGACTCCCCAGACTCTGGAATAGACTGCACATACATGTCAAGCATAGTGCCTCTTTGGCCCTCTTCAAAAGGAACCTTGACAATTGGATGGGAGAAAGGAAATTCACCCCGGGGATTACGTCAGTCACCCTGCTAGATAGGGGTCCAGGGAAGTAAATAGTGTGGGAAGATATAACCAGGGAATTGTTATGGCTAGGCTTGTATAGGCCGTATGGCTGATAGCCTAGTACCAACCTATGAACCTATGAGTTCTGTCAGGTTTGGAGGATGTGTGTATTACTGTCTGCATTTTTCCTCACAGTTGGCCAGCTGGCCTTAAAAAGGCAGATAGAATGTATAAAGTTCCTCAGTCTTTTAAGGTTTATACACTGTTCCCAAATCTGATCCAGTGGCTATGGCTTTAAATAATCCTTCAGCTTCTAAGCACTTAGTTAATTCCAGTCTTACTCTCTCTAATTAGGATAGGAAAATTATTAACTATGGGGGAAAGTATATGGTTCTGCAGTTTTGATTTTTAGAATTTTGTATTGTCAAGCTGTTATGTTAAGGTTTAATAAAATAACAAAAAACACTGAAAATGTTAAGGTTTGTTCTAATTGTGAAAGTATGATGAATGTTTTATCTGCAGTTTCTTTTTGTGAGGAAAAATGTGCTTTAAATGATGTAATTTTTTCTATTGTTCGAGTCACTGTTCATTGTATATAGTGTGTTCATGACTTTTTCGATAGTTCTTCCAGGGCTGTGGCCACTGGTACTGTTTTCAGGAGGTTTACATGGCTGCATTCTTAGAACCTCCTAGATGATGTTAAAATGAGATTTTAAATTCTCACTCGGATATGGATTTAGTTTTTGGCCCCTTTGCTGCAGAGGTGATAAAAAACTGTGACAAAAGGGGTAAGCTGATACAGGTAATCTCTTAAGATGTTTCAGCCCTCGTTTTCCAAGGGATTCTGGAACTTCTCATTCAGTTTTGGTAAGAAACAAATAAACAGTGTCTGTAAAATACAGGTAAGTAGATATTTAAGAGGAAATGACAAGGGGGTTTCAAGGAGAATTGTGGAAATTCCCAAAGCCAAAGATAGTCCAGTATGTCAGAATGACTATTTAAAATAATTTGCTCCACCTTCCTGCCCTGGCAACCCCCATCTTCTTCCAGAAGGTCTGAATCTCCATTTTTTTTCTAAAGATCATTCATCAAGGTTATAAATGGCAGTGGTAGGAAATTCCTCCTTTCCAGAGGGGGATTCCTAATCCTCTATACCAAACTCTTTGTTTCCACCAGTCCTTCATCACATGTTGATCCTTGGAGTGATAAAACCTGTTCCCCTCCCAGGTGTGTAAAGGGTTTTATTCAGGGGTGTTTTAGTGCCAAAGAAAGAAAATGTTTAGAGCTTGGTTCTGGACCGTTCTTTCGTAAGCCTGTTTGTGATAGTGCCCAAATGATGTAACTAAACAACTTGCTACCTCTTCTTCCTCATTCAGGTTTCCTTGTAACTTTAGACTTAAAAGATGCTTCTCATCACATTGTTGTTCATCCAGATTTCAGATGTTTTTAAGGTTCTGTGTGTCTAGATCATGTTATTGGTTCTCTGCCTTACCCTTTGTAAACATGTTGGTGCAGTAGATAGTCCAAAGTGTGTAGCTCCAGTTATAGCTCATTGTGGGCTGCAGGGTATCCACATTTTCCATATTTAGACCACTTGCTTATCTTTGCAGTTTTTTTCACAGTGTCAGGAATCTGCCTGTCTCTCTCTCTCGCTTTCTCTGCCAGGTGAGAGATTTCTTACGCAAGCTGGGATTCCAAGAGAACATTCAAAAGTCTTTCCTGATTCATTCTCACAGATTGCATTTCTGGAATGTCAACTAGACAACTCAGTTCTAAGAGCTTTTCTTCCATGGGAAAAATAGAGCCATATCTAGATCTGTTTCAGTCACTACGAGAGAATACCTCAGGAATTTGGGCCTCATAGCTTCTTTGATTCTCCTGATACTCCTGCAAAATGTCACATGAGGAAGATACAGAGGTATCTGAAGTCTGTTTAGTCCTAGCACCCATACGCCTTGTCTTTTCAGATCCCAATGTTGGGGTTTGTCAGAAGCAAAATCACTTGGTGGAGACAACAGATATTCCTATATCCAGGTCTCATCTTCTCCATCCCATCTCTACTCCAAAGTAGTCAGTCACCACACATGCCTGGCACTTTGCTTGGGGAGCAGTTTCAGAAGGGCTAAAAGTGCAAAGTGTGTGGGACACCAAGGATAGATGCAAGTACATAAATATAAAAGAGATGTTTACCCTGATCAAAGCACTCAACTCTCTGAATTATCTTTGGTTCCTGGGACCTCTTTATGTGGTACATCCATAAGCCATGGAGAACCAGATCATACTCACTTTGCAGACTAGACATGTTAGCTAAGGCTATAGCTCTACAGCACAGTCGCACTTTCAAGGCATCCTAAACATTTTGCTTCAGAGCAAAATTATGTGGCAGGCAAAGTGAGCAGGACAAGGGCAGACCCTCATGAATAGAAACTAGATCAGGGAATCTTCCAAGATTTGATCCATTTGTGGAGAGTTCCTTAAGTAGACTTCTTCTCCTCTTCTCTAAACAATTAGCTGGCACGATTCTGCTCCAGATCTCCATGCAAGAAAGCCTGGAAGACTCATGCCTTTTCTTTTGCTTGGACGGGAGTGTTCCCACCCAGGAATGTTTCCACCCTTTCTGCAGATATCCTGGGTACTTCTGAAGATTCACAAACGAAGTTACACCAAAACCAGTTTATTCGATAAAGCTTTCGGGTCTACACCCTTCATCAGTATAATTTTACAACAAAAATGAGACATTTAAGTAGGAGAACCAATTAAACAAATGCTTCAGCCCAACCCACTCACTCACTAACCTAAAATTATTTAAAAGGGCAACCCCATACACACAAGAGAATTTTTATATACACATACAAAGAATTTAAATTCACTTTAAATATATCTTAAAATAGCTTAAAATATATCCACATATATACATACAACACGTACATGCATGATTCACATTATTCAAATAAATTTAAACATATATTTATACCTAATAATATATAATTATTAGTGAAGAACCAAAGAGAAAAATTATGAAGCTATTAGCTGTAGTAAGAGGGCATTATTTTATTTTTATTATAATAATTATATATCTTTTAGGTATAAATATAAAGTGAATTTAAATTCTTTGTATGTGTATATATAAAAATTCTCTTGTGTGTATGGGGTTGCCCTTTTAAATAATTTTAGGTTAGTGAGTGAGTGGGTTGGGCTGAAGCATTTGTTTAATTGGTTCTCCTACTTAAATGTCTCATTTTTGTTGTAAAATTATACTGATGAAGGGTGTGGACCCGAAAGCTTTATCGAATAAACTGGTTTTGGTGTAACTTCGTTTGTGGTTTGAAACTGGGTACTATCACTACTGTGTTTCAATACTTCTGAAGATTCAGAAGGAATCCCACAAGAGCATTGTGGTAATTTCCTTCTGGCTTAAGCAGACAGTTTTTTTCTCTTTTTTGGAAATGGCTAAGGGCAATTGCCACAAACTTCCTCACTGACAGGATCTACTCACACAGGAACAGGGATGTTTGATTCACCCTGACACCATTCAATTTCAGTTGACTGTTTGGATGATAGGGTTTTAATTCCCTTTAGGCACCTGCTATAACTGATGATGTGCAGCAAGTACTAATGGAGGCAAGAAAGCCTGCTACTAAAAATCATATATTAGAAAATTTTTCTAGTTGGTGCCAGCAACCTAACCAGTACTCATTCAGGGCTGGTTGTTCAATGGTTTTACAAGATTTGTGTAAGTTAGGCTCCTATATCCTTTTTTACTCCTCTGTTAAGGTTCACATATTGTCCATTTCAACATATTCCGCTGTGGATGCTCCTCTTTCAGTCCATTCTCATGCCAAAATGTGTCTGAAAGAGGTTTTGCATAAGAGGTCTCCAAGGAAACCAGTTGCCCCTCCTGAGTCTTAATTTTGCTTTAGAGACGCTAACACTTGCACAATTTCATCCAGCTGATCTGAGGTTATTAACATGGAAAACAGTTTTTTGATTGCTCTGACATCTGCAAGAAGAGATTCTGAGTTTCAAGCTCTTGTGGTAAGTCAACCCTATCTCATTTTCCACAGGGACAGGGTTTTGTTGAGAACTAATCTTTATATTATGCCTAAAGTGGTATCTGAGTTTGCTTTAAACTGAACTGTCCATCTTCCATTTTTCTTTCATGAACCCAAAAATGAGGGAGAAAGCATGGTTCATACCTTTGCTGTCCACAGGCAACTCAAATACTGTCTTGACAGAACTAAATCTTTCAAATCTTAGGGTAATTTGTTCATTTCTTTTGAAGGTAAAAAGAAGGGAAAATCTGTATAAAAACAGACTTTTCCAAATGGTTGTCTAAGACTATTACGTTTTGTTATATTCACCCCAACAACTATTCCAGGCAGGGTCTAGCCCCATTCTGCCAGGCCCTTGGCTTCATCTGTGTCTTTTTTTTTGAAAGGGTTGGGTTCTAGAAGTATTTCAGTAGTTGCTGCTTATTCCTGTGTACATAGTTTTACGAAACACTATAAGTTCGATTCCTTCTGTAGGTCTAGATCAAGCTTTGCAAGAACCATTCTCCAGGGGCTCCTGGACTCCTCTACTTCCACCTCCTAAATGTTCTAAGCTAGGGTAGTCTACTGCTATAGCTACGGCTACTGCAGCAGTGATCAGTATGATGTACATAGTACACTTCTGTAAGTAAACGTACCATAACAGTAGATGTTCGAATGATCACTGCTGCAGTAGCTACTCCCTCCCATTCATCACCTTTTTTGTGTGGGTTGTTTATGCCATGGTGTGGTTATTTATTTTTTTGTTCTTCCTAGCATTGCACTTTTAGGGCTCATCCTCTCTCTGTGTTTGTTGGCAGAAAAGCTCTGAAGGGCTTGGTGCCCAAACTTGTCTTTTAGTCAGTTCAGCCCAAGCTACCAGACAGTTTGGGTGCATGGAAGGTGCCTTGAAACTTTGGAAGCTGTCCAGCTGTTATATCCTTGGGAGGATATAACCCATATAGCTTAGGCTACTACAGCAGTGATCATTCGAAGATCTGTTGTTATGGTTAGCTTACTTACATGACTGTACTTTCTTATAACAGAACTTTTTATTTTTATATCCAGTACTAATAATCTTTCTACTTTTCCTATCACTACAGTAGGTATCTTGACATCTTTATTTTTAAGAGTAATACTACTATTCCTGAGTATGTTTCCTGCTATATAAATGTAAGGTAAAGATGTGAAAATACCAAGCAGAGAGATCTGGAGACAAGGATAGAAGAGGAGTTATGTGATGTCTTTCTGAATACATTGAGGTCAGTGAACTCTCTTAGGTGTGGTGGGAGGGATTGCCAGATGGAGGGGATAACTAAGGAGAATTTGTGTTTCGTGCAAGGGAGATTTTAACTTGTGGTGATAAGAGAAGGTGCTGATTGGGAGCAGTGGTGACAGTTGTTTGTGGAGTACTTTTTTTGGGCCTATATTAGAACACCGAACATTCAAAATGTCGAGTGTTCTAATATCGACCCATTTTCAACGAATGCTGAAAATATCGAAGAAACAGAAACCAAATTTTTTCCTAGGGAAAGAATTTGGTTGTCCGTTTCTGTTGCTTCGGTATTTTCAGCACTTGGGTGGAAAGTTACGGGTTAGGTTCAGGTAAGTGTGCAATTGGGTGGACATGAGGGTTAGGGTGGATTAGGTGAGTTAGGGTTAGGGCGCGGGTCAGGTAAGTGTACGATTGTGTGGACGCTAGGGTTAGGGCGGGGTAGGTGAGTTAGGGTTAGGATGCGGGTGAGGTGACTGTGTGATAGTGACGGACCTTAGGGTTAGGGTTTGGGTTAAGGCAAGTGGATAGTTAGTGGTGTATGTATAGTTTAGTGTAGGGTTAGGTGTAAGAGTTTAGGTGTATGTGTGTGGATTGCTGTTTGTTTGGTGTGCTTGTGTTGTGTGTATGTGTTTTGGAACAGCAAATTTTTTCCCTAGGAAAAAATTTGCTGTTCTGTATATTCAGTGTTTTAAATTTTCGATTGATAGGGTTCGATATTAGAACACTCGACATTTTGAATGTTCGGTGTTCTAATATAGACCCTTTTTTTTCATGAAGTTTTGTTGAGTGGAAAAAAGCTGTTAAGGTGCACTAATTTAAAGAGCTGTGTTCTGAGGAGGAAGTATGCTGTTGGTTTGATAGTGAGCCAGTTTGCTTTTTCAAGGGCGAGGCAGTTTTGTTCTTATAGAGGAGTTAGAGATAAATTGACAAATGAAGCTGAAAATTGTTTTGGAGTGTGTTAACATTTCTGGCGCAGGCTTAATCACAATGTGAAAGCCTTGTTCTATTTGGGAGAGCAGAACACTTTTGATGATAATAGCCTTGACAGAGGAGGAGAGAAATTATATGGAATTTATTTTGGCATGAATTTCTTTAATATGACAGTTAAGGTTCATGGATAAGTTAAGCCACTGTTTGAGGTGCGTAAAGGAAGTTTTGGTTTTATTGATGGAAGTTTATGATAAGGAAGTTTGATGGAACTTTTGAGAGTTTCTGTTTTTTTTTTTTTTTTGTTTTAGAAGGGTTGAGAATGAGGCTATGTTGAATAAGCCATTATTGGAAATAGAGCAAGTCAGATTGGAGTTGAGTTTGGATAATTGAGTGGGAGTGACTGGACTGGTATATATCCATGTCATCATTATGAAAAAAAATGAGTGGGTGATGAAGAAGGTTTCATGGTGCTTGATGTAGGAGATTATACAGCCTTGGAGGACATATTTAAGTAACTTGGTGGTTTCAGACAGAGCTTTATTTGTTTGACTTTAAAGTGCCTGTTTTGTAGGAAGTTTTTGAAACAAGGGAGTCTGGGCTGAAACCCATGTCTTTCAGATTATTTAGTAGGAAAGAATGGTAAATAAAGTAGATTGCTTTAGGTAGGGTAATGAGAACAGTAATCTTTTTTTTGTCTTTATTTTGTAAGATGCCATCTGTAAAGGTCCTAAGGGCAGTCATAATGCTATGACCAGGACAGACGTCATAATTTTTATGGGAGAGAAGGTGCTATTGTTGTATGAAGTGGGACAGTTGGGATAAGCAGTGTTTTCAAAGATTTTGCCCAGTGCCGAAAAGATGAAGATGGGTTAGAACTGGCTGCAATTTGAGGTGTTGAACTGTTTTCTGAGAGGTTTAATTAAGGCTGTTTTCCATGTATCCAGAGTGATGTTTTTAGAGAGGCAAACTTAGTGCTAAGAATGGGAAGCTGTTTTTGGCAGTGACAAAGGAATCAGGGGGGAAAGTTGTTGGAGCTTGGGGGTGTCAGTTTTGACACTGTTTAAAAGTTTTCTGCATGTTTCTGTTTGAAGTAGAAGGGAGAGAAGAAGAGGTAGGGATGCTGAAACAAGAGAGGGGATAAGTATGAGAGGGAGGGGCGGTTACTGAATTCTTGTAGGAAGTTATTGGGGATTAGTGTGGATTTACCACACTTTAGAAATGTGGAAGAGAGGGGGTAAGTATGAGAGGGAGGGGAGGTTACTGAATTCTTGTAGGAAGTTATTGGGGATTATTGCGTATTTACACACTTTAGAAATGTGGTAGAGGTGTTAAGAGTCAGAGCTGTCACATCCTGTAATCAGATTGACTTTTTTCCCCAGAAGTACTTTACTGATTTTGTTTGGATTTAAGTAGGGAAGATTTGTGTCTTCTGATGGATTGTTTGGCAAGGTTTCTAAGGGCAGTGAATGGGGTCTAGTTTTCTGTGGATGGATTGGCTTTTCATTAAGTGCCGGACTTCATCATCCCTTAATCTTAGTAGTTGGAGCTCTTTGGTTAACCAATTAAGTTTAAGTGGTCTGAAGATTATTTTTGTCTCAGAGAAGTAGAGATCTTGTAGATGAATCAGGAAAGTGGTAGGTTTTTTGCCACTGTGTTGAGGTCATCCTTAGTCGTTATAGAGGACTTGGAAACGGTGGCTCAGTCTTGTTGGAATTTACGATTTTTTTTCTGAAGTTTGCAGTCTAATTGTTTGAAGACTGGGAGAGTTTTGTAGCTTGGTTGTTTATGGGGAAATTGATGTGGCAGTGGTCAGTGAGAGAAGGAAGCAGGACAGAGATGTTAGGAGGGTAGGTTTTTGTGATAACATAGGTGTACAATGGCATGGTTGAAGGATTTGAAATTTGGTTAGTTTTCCTCTAGACAGTATGTGTACTGCTCCGAGTCACACCTGAAAAGAGAACAGTGGCCTAAAGGGACTGTCATGGTCAACAAAACATGCATAAAGCTATAAACAAACAAACAAGTAAGTGAAAACCAAAACAAAAAATTCATGGGACACCTGGAGCACATTTCTTTCTAATGTCTTCAGGAGATGGCACCTACTGTAGAGGATAAGAAAATAAAACCTGTTTTTTTTTTTTTTTTTTCAAAATCCCTAGCAAGTCTTGTGGCTGTACCACTGCTTTACATATAACTTCTGATCTGATGGATTTTTGCAAGGGCAGGACCTGGAATTACTGGTTCTGAAAGTCCAAAAAAATAAAGTATGATTCAGAAGAATAAAAAACTTAACTGTTACAGCTTTAAAGCTTTGGATGTATCCCCTGTACCCTCTCTCCCAACATGGAGAACTACAACACTTCTTACATTTATGTGTGTGAAAAATGTACTATACATGAGTGTGTATAAATATATCTATCTATATATGTATGTATGTACAGTATGTGTGTATGTGTGTGTGTGTGTGTGTGTGTGTGTGTGTGTGTGTGTACATACGTATATATGTGTGTGTGTGTGTGTGTGTGTGTGTGTGTGTGTGTGTGTATGTATATATGTATATATATATATATATATATATATACACACACACACACACACACACAGATGTATATAAATATGTGTATGTGTGTGCGTGTGTGTGTATATAATATTTAGTACATTGACACTAAAAAAATGATGCACATGCCCTGAGGCACAACATCGGGTAATGCAAAGGAAATCTGCTGTGTGAGCCTGTGTACCCAGTATCCCCTCTGCTAATTATATAGACTCCAGGATCACACAATCCCCAAAGAATATGTATAGTCAACAGTCCCAAGGATTGTCAGTCTCATCCACCTGTCAAACATCTCTTCTGTCACCAAAGTGTGTTGACAAAATGAACATTGACCTTTGGGAGTTTTGCTTATTAATATGTGTGTGTAGTCAAAAATCAGGATGTACAGAATCCCAAATGGCAAAAAAGTGAATTTTTTTTACGTAAACATAGACTAACTGAAAAAAAACACAGTCCCCAAATTGCACCCAACCAAAAAAATGCAAAACATACCCAAATCCCACATTAAACTGATAGCAAAAATTTCATGAAAACTTGTGTAAAGTAGAGGCATGTGGAAACCAAGAAAAGGCACAAACAGAAATATGTATGGAAGACTTGATTATTCTAAGGTTAGAGGATGATGAGGCTTAACAGATGCCACTTCTGAAGACAAAACAGTCACCAGTGGTGTACCTACCATAGGGCACAGTTTTTGGCCTTCTCCTATTTGGCATCACACCTTCAGGTCAGCACTTCTGGCCTGTGGCTAACATTGAATGTTTTAATCAAACTTCAGTTGGCTCACAGTTGCTCCAACATACTTTAGAGAATTGGTGACCTGTACATCGCCATTCTGATTGGAGAACAAATGTTCTCCAGCAGGGTGTTAATGTACAAGGGATGCCCATGAAAACAGCTGCAGTGTCGGGCCTCACAACACCCCTGGACAGGTTTTATTTACACAGTAATACACACCCTATTGGGCTTTATTGTTTGCTTAGACCATGTTAACAATTGGTGCAAGGATAATGGTCTCAAATTAAGTGTAAAAAAATGTAGCATAATTCATTTTGGTAAACAAAGCAGTTTCACTTACTATTATAGAAGATGCACCCCTCAAATCAAACAATGTTAAGGGGACCTGGGTACTCCTGTTGATAATTTGTTGTAATTTGACCACCGTATCTCCACAGTAGTTAGGAAACCCCATATAATTTCCAAAGGCATCTCCACTAGATCCAAAGAATTCTTAATTTCCCTTTACTTGTATCTTATCAGACCCATTATTGAATATAACGCACCTTTTGGCATTTATTTATCTAAACATACCACACAAACTTGAGAGACTCGAGAGATTTATAACTAAAAAGATCAGTAATTTAAAAAATATTTTTAAAAATCTTAGTTAACAGGAGAGAGTAGCAACCTTTTCTTTGGACTCAGTCTCTTACAGACTCCTCCATGGACATCTGTGTCCAGCCTTTCTTGCCATAACAGATCCAGCACTATTTGATTTCCTGTTCCTTTGCAGAACTAATGTTACATCAAATACGCAGTTAAAGGAATTAAAACTTAATCAGCAGATAAATGAAACACACTGGTATGATAGATTCATATCCCAATGTATCCCTAGCCTCTAAACAAACTTCCACTACATGTCAAGAAGAATAGCATCCTTGCCACCCTCATGGTAAACTTAGATAATGGGATGGGCAGCCTCAAATTCTCTCCTAATCTATCTTGTCTTACCCTCCTTAGGGATAGAGAGAAATTTTGCCTAGAGTTTTGTGGCTAGGCTTAAATGGTCTGCAGACCATCTGCCTTGTACTTTCCTATGAACCTAGGAACTATTAATAATTAAGACATGAACAGATGAGATAAAAAACTGTGATGTACAATCAGTCAGTCAAACAGTCAATAGGGAAGTCTCCAGGAACAGACAGAATTCCTGTGGAAGTTTGGGAGATAGAAGGGAAGAAAGTGATAAGGATTAGAAAGGTCTTAAGTGTATTTTGAAATGAGAGGAAGCACCAGCATCTTGTAAGAAAGCTATGATGGCTGTGTTACTTAGAGAGGGTAAAGGTCCTTCAAACTCAGTTTCTTACAGTGGTACTTCTCCTCTTAAGATACTGTTAAACAAAACCTTCCAGATCTTTATAATTTTTTTCCTCCTAGCTTCCATACTTCCACAGGAGCACCATCTATTCTCAGGGACTTTCCTGTAGATTAGTTATACATCACAATTTTTGTAATTGAGCCTCATCAGCCTATAACCTTGGCATATTTAATTCTTCCATAAGCATTTCCATTTGTACGTTTTCTTGATTTTCATATTTCTTTGCTTTATAGAGACATATACATTTTTGAAGTATTTCTAATGCCTCTGCAGGATCTCTTCTTACCTTCCTTGTTATAGGCTCTTTAAGTTTGGTGACAGCCCCTTCTACTTTCTGTTGCATGAGTCATTTTACTAAAAGTTTTTGTGCAATAATGTTATTATTAAGAAACAGTTGCTTAACAGCAGTCTTGCTAAGCTTGTGCATATTATTGAGGTAATCCCTTATTTTCTGTCTAGCATTCTGCAGTTGATCCTCTTCTTGTTCCCCCTATTCTACAGTACTTTAACATTGTCAACCCCTCCAAATAATTCTTACTACTTCTTAACTATAGCTCCCTTACTTTTTCTTACTACTTCTTAACTATAGCTCCCTTACTTTTATTCCCACCCTATTTTTAAATTCAACCTTACTTTTATCCCACTCCTTAGTTATATTTTCAGAAGAAATTTCTATCCTCTCTAACAGCTCTTGAATAATCTCCACTACCCATTCCTTAAATTCCTCTATTTTCAGCAGATAGGTGGGAAAGTGCCAATGTCTCATTTTTATTTCATCACCCAGTGCTTTTATTTTAGGTATTATTGGCACATGATCTGAAATAGTTATTGGATGAGTATCAAGACCTTCAATTAAATGCACATGTTCCTGTAAAATGTAAATTATGTTTAGCCTAGTCCAGTTTTTATATCTTGGGGAATAATATGTAAATTCACTCCAAACTCCTATTACTGAATTTGCATCTTCTGTGCCAAATATCTTTATAACTTTCTTCAAAAATCTACTCTCCTTTGTTATATTTGCCCTTCTGGGCCCCCCAGACACATCTTCACTGCTGCAAATCAAATTCCAGTCCCCACCTATAAGTAATATTCCTTGCTGAAAACTGATTATTTCTCCCAGAATTTTCTTAAGCACCATTATAGCAGTTTTAGGTGGAATGTAAATACGCTAGTGTAATCCTCCTCCCTTGCCAGTAGCCCCTTAGCACTACAAATTTGTCATTATTATATTTTTTATCTTCTTCTATCACTATTGGAGCTCTTCTTGCAATGAATATAAGTAATCATCTTTTTTCTTTGTCCGAGATATTCTGCTGAATACCCTTCCTGAAAACCTTTCTTTATCAAATTAACATGTTCAGTTCTTTGTAAATGTGTCTCATGTAATATGGCTGTTTGCACTCTACATTTTCATATAGTTCAGTACTCTTTCTTGTTTGTGAAATCCACGGTGGTGCAGCGGTAGCGTTGTTTCCTCACAGCAAGAGGTTCTCCCGTTCGATTCTAGGCTGGAGTGCGGGGAGTGCTTTCTGTGTGCAGTCTGCATGTCCTCCCCGCGGTAGAGTGGCGTTCCGAAAGACATGCGTGAATGGGCGTGCTTTCGTTGAAGGTTGGGCGTCGAGCTGGCAACTTGGCACCATAAAAATCTACTGTCAATCATTAGCGGACCGGAGTTCCGCTGTGGTGACCCCTAACTGGGAAAAGCCGAAAGACAAACAACAACAACTCTTTCTTGTTTGTATTTATCTGTGAGGCCATTTACATTTAAAGACATTAATGAAAGCATCATTGTATTAAAAGTTATTATTCCCACCTTTAAGGTATAACATCTTTTTTGTTAAATGTCTAGTTCCAGTTTTTGTGTTACATGCATACACTGTTTGGCAGGTTCAACTTTTACACAGTTGTTTCTTGTCATATTCATTTGAGCCTATGTCACATCTTATAAAACTTTTTGTTTGATTGAAATCCCTCAAGCAAAAAAAAACACACACACACACGCACACAATATCCCCCTAAAACATATTAACTTAATATTAACACACAAAACTGTGTACACCTTCAAATATTGAAGATTGGGTTACCTGGTTCTCTCTTCCTGTGACACCTGAGACTGAGGAATCTTCTCCCCAGGCTTCCCCCTAGTCTTGCAGAGCTCACCAACCAGAGAAAACAGGCTTACTTTGAGCCTCTTTCTTTCTTTCTTTCTTTCTTTCTTTCTTTCTTTCTTTCTTTCTTTCTTTTTCTCTCTTTCTTTCTTGTAGAGCCCATGGTTGAGGCCCCAGTGCTGAATGTTTGTTAATTGTCTGATGTCTTTTAGGCTCTGTCCTTACTGATGTTGGGAACTATCCTCTGGAAATTATGAATGATACCAGTGCCAGACCAGGTGGAGGTGTGCCCAGAGTTAGCATCTCTTCATTGAGCATTTCTACAAGCTGCAGGCACTCAACTTCTAGCATTTGCCTCTTGTACTCTTGACCCCTCATTATTCAGATGAGAGCAGACTTTATATTCTAGAGCTAAATTAAGGGGGAACTTCACTTTCTCCCTTAGTGCCCAGGTAGCTTTTTATTTGAGAAGAGTATTAGGCAGAAGAAGACGTAAATGGATTGACCACTGTTTCCTGTGCCTTCTGCTAGATGTTTATCAGTCATGAACTGATTAAGAGGGCCAAGGGCACACAGTTTATTTCACCTACAGAGGCAACCCTAAAGGTTGCTGTTGCCCTCCTTTTCTCAGAAGGATGATGCCAAGGTTGCTGTTGCCCTCCTTTTCTCAGAAGAATGCCCTTTACAATCTGGCAGTTCAGCCTAAGGAAGATCCCTATATACTATATAAACTCTTTGCTCTGATTTAGGTCCCAGAGGCTGCATCACCTTTCCATATTACCACCTGATGAGGAGTCTAAGGCTTTGGACTTGACTGACAGGAAAGTGTTTTGCTTTGCTATTTTGTGGTTTAGATCCTAAAACTGTTTGTCTTACTTGTCCCTATTCCCTTACCTCTCAACCTCTGAGCATTAAAAGTCAAAGCACTGACCTTTACAAATTAGAAAGGGTAAGAAAGAGAAGCACATTCATATTTTTCACTATAGGAGTTCTCTATATACTAGTCTCTATATAGCTAGTGGTAGTAAATCTTTGTTTAGGCCTAGTTTATAGATGTAGTAAAGTATGTACCCACAATCAGACCTGATTTTATGAGGAACATCATAAATCTAGAAGCAACAAGGATAAATCTTGAGGGTAAAAATCCTAGCACCATGCCTAAATCATTACATTTGAGATGTATGCATGTTTCAGTCTTCCCAAGTGGATCAGGCACTGAAGAAATGTGTAGACCCAACCCCCCCACACACACACACACACACACATACACACACACACACACACACACACACACACACACTGGGATCAAGGAGAATCTGATTAAAACATTTACCATGCCCACTACTGTAGTCTTACATGTAGTCCACTGAAATTTGACTCTGTTGATATGGATGATGTCAGACCATCTGGGATGACATCTTTCAAGAGACACTCTTGTATGGACATATCTCTCAATGTTTTGAGAAGGACCCCGTAAATAGGAAAGAAGCTTTGGCCATTGTGGAGAGCCTTTACTGTGCCCTCGGTAGCTTTGGTTTCTTCTTGGCCTGTACAGATTTTTGGGAATGCAAGTTCTTCTTGTAGGATGAGAAGGGTTTACACTGTAGCCATGTCAGTGAAGTTCCTGTGGAGGGAGACTACATTAGCACAGCTGTCATCATTCTAAATACTGTCTGGGACCTTCCATGCTGGCTTTTCAAGTTTGCATCAGCTTGGACATGGTTAGCCACTTCTCAAAACCAGGAAGGGCACAATCTCCCTTCTTTTGAGGAAATATTTTTTCACTCAGGGACCATCTTGTTTTCTCAGAGCTGTTGACAGAGACTCAGACTTTACTCTTCCAGTGGAGCTCTAGATGCTGTCCTTTGCTGGAGTCATGTGAGCAGGAAGTAGAGTGATGACAATATCCACTAATCTTGCATTGGGATTTCCTTCTTGCAACAGGGTGTTGCAAGTCTTTATGATGGAAAGTTCACTATTGGGTTGGGAAGGCCACCCTGACCTTTTTGTCATGCAGAAGTCATAGACTCATCAGTGTAGCACTAAATAAGTTGGTTGCATCGATAGTCTGTGCTTGCAGTAGAACAAGCTCTGGATGAGAAGCTTAGAGTAGAACATCATCTGCTCTTGTCAAGTAACTGTTTTTGATGGGATATAAACAAGATGGCATGTTCTTACACCCACTAGGCAGAAGGGCATTGTGGCACTACACTTTCAGGCATTCACATTCTGGGGAAGGGAATGTGCTGGCAGACTTTTAAAGCTGTATCTCCAGTTGTTTTCTGAAGCAAAGGACTTAAGAATCCACTTGGGTGAAGGTCTTCTTGAAGTGGGGCACCCACAGGAGAAGGTAGCCATCATCCTGTTCTGTTTGGTTCAACTGGGCAAAGGTGATCAGATCCTTGTTTAGCTGCTTTGCTTCTGCAAATCCTCCATGCAGAGTCTTGAAGGTAACTAAGGCTGTCAGGAAACTATCTTCTTGTCAAGCAATTACTGCTAAGAGGAGGAGGTTTCACAGGTAAGAATTGGTTCTTGATTGTAAGTGAAAAGGTGTCCTATGCTTCTCATTTATCAAGGTTGGCAGTTGATTCTGACTCTCCCAAAGTGCCTGTTTGATCTCAGACTCAGCTATTTCACAGACTGCATGTATGTGGTGTCTTTGACCACCATAAACTTGTAAAGGGCAGAATTGTGACCCATCACTAACCTGTTTCACCTTGCTGGCTCCAGGCATATGCAGCTTCTGGCTAACTGACTTATACTCTAAATGATGGAGCACTACCTGGGGTGGCAGCAGTTAACCATGATATAGGCATATGTTCTTCATATTGATCACTGCTGCAGCAGCCTTAGCTATATGGGCTATAACCTGCCAGCTTCCAAAGCTTCTGGGCACCCTCCATGCACCCAAACTGACAAGCGGATCAAGCTAAGCTTACTAAAAGACATGTCTGAGCATGAAGCCCTTCAGAACTTTACTTACTCCAAAGAGTACACTCCTCTGAGGCATTTGAGGATTGATGGTCAGATTCTGCTTTCCTTTGATGGGCAGATGAGTTCCCTTTGGGGGGAAAAAATTTCAGTTTTCTTAAATTTATTATAGTTTTACTTTCCTCTTCAGGCATTTTATTTTAAAGCTAAGAGTTGTGTGTTTTAACAGGCTGTCTCGGGACTGTACTGTTCTTTTAAATGGAGCACTTGTTTTTTTCTTTCAGTTTAAAAGTAGTGTAATTGTGTTTGTTTTTATGTTGTGAGGCTGCCATAGTGGTTTAAGGTGCTTTTTACTGTTTTTTCTTTGTCAAAAAAGTAACATTAAAGGACTGAAGAAATGATAATTTTACCAGTATTTGCTGCTTGTCTTCCCCAGGAAAGAGGCACCATTTTCAGCTTGACCATGGAACAGATTGCTGGTTCCATGGTCGGTCCTTCTTCCAGCCACAAAAGGAAAAAGTTAAGGAAACAGTCTTTGCCACCATAGCAGGCTAGCAATTTGCATCAGCTGCAGGTGCGTGATTCTGCTGTGGCCATTTGTTGTACCTCAGACCACTCATCTTTTACCTCAGATCACTCTGGTGTAGCACCTACAGCCACTATAGACTGGGGGATAGCCACATCTTCTGCACTTGTTGGGGTCCCCTTCTGGGGCAAGAGAGAGGCACTTTTGTCGGTCTTGGGAGAGGGAACAAGGAAGGTTTCCCTGTTTTGTTAGAATGGATGGCCCCATTTTCCCTCTCAAAAAGCAATAAAACATAGCATGGTATCTACTCCTACTCAAATTTCTGTGGATAGGAGTAGTTTACTGGGACTAGCACGGTGTTTAATTCAGGGTATTAATCCTTCTTGTAAAATAGTTCTTGGTAAAAAAAAAAATTCCTATTTTCCTGAAGAGATTCAGGATTCTGAATCTGAACAGAAAGATACAGGCACAGATTCAGGGTTTTATCCTCAGATTTCTGATTCAGACTCAGAGAAGAGTTCAGTGTCTGAATCTCCCTATAGGGCTTTCTCTTTCTCTGAGAGTATTGCTAGAATGTCCCAGTGTTTTCAGTTGGAGAACAGAGAGGTTTCTTATTTCCTCAGAAAATACTATGAGTTGTTATGGAAGGATTTTCCAGAACATACACCTGTTCCTCCTATCTTATCTGCTTTAGAGGATGTGTGTCTTACTGCCTGTAATTTTCCTGATAGTCACACAGATGTCCGTAAAAAGGCAGATAGGATGTGTAAAGTTCCTTTGTATTTTACATCTTTATATAGTATTCCCAAATCTGACCCAGCAGTTGTAGTCTTGGTTGACTGCACTGCTGCTAAGCACTTAGTTAATTCCAATTCTACTGTTTCTAATAAGGACTGGAAAGTTATTGATAGGTATGGGGAAAAAGTGTACAGTTCTGCAACTTTGATTTTTAAAATTTTAAATTGTTAGCTTTATATGTTACAGTTTATTCTGACAAATTGTGAAAGTATGAGAATGTTTTTTACAGTTCCTTCTTGAGAAGAAAACCCTGCTTTAAATAACTTAGCTTCTGTTGCACAGGTCACTATTCATTGTTTTCAGTGTGTGTGTATGTGTGTGTGTGTGTGTGTGTGTGTGTGTGTGTGTGTGTGTCTTGAGACTCTGTTGATGCTTCTTGCAAGGGTATGGCTATTGTTACTCTTTAAGGAGGTTTGCTTGGCTGTGTTCTTAGAACCTCCTGGATGATATAAAAATGTAAATTAGTGTTTAGCACCTCTGATTAAAAAGTGTGATGAAAGTGCCAAGCTGATCCAGGGAATCTCTAAAGATTCTTCAGCTTTCCTTTTGCAAAAAGAGATTTTCTTTCTCCTTATTCAATTTTAGAAAAAAAAAAAACAGAATAACAGTCTACAGAATTCAGGTAATCAGATGTTTAAGAAGAAGTGGCAAGGGGGATCCAAGAAGAAGTCTGAAACCTCCCAAATCCAAGGACACTCCAATAAGTATGACTAACTATTCAAGAGACCTTGTGACCTGTCCCACCCTACCCCCTTTTCTCTTCCAGAACGTTTGAATCTCTATATTTCTCTTTGGCAACAGATTGTCTCAGACAAATGGGTTCTGAAAATCATTCCTCAATGTTACAGATGGCAATGGGATGAAATTCCTCCTTTCTGGTGGGTCATTCCTTATCCTGCAGATCAGGCTGTTTTGTTTCCACCTGTTCTTCATCACATGC
Source organism: Protopterus annectens (assembly GCF_019279795.1). Lineage (NCBI taxonomy): Eukaryota > Metazoa > Chordata > Ceratodontiformes > Protopteridae > Protopterus > Protopterus annectens. Next base: position 920,170,435 of record NC_056727.1, on the reverse strand, counting down.
TTTCCAAAGAAGTGACAGAGCCAATTCCTCCTTCCCAGGTGGGGAAGAGAATTTATTCAAGAATGTTCTTAGTGCCAAAGAAAGAAAATGCTTAGAGACCAGTTTTGGATCTTTCTTTCATAAACCTGTTTGTGATAGTGCACAAATTCAAAATGATGTCACTTCTCAACATGTTACCTCTTCTTCCTCTTTCAAGTTTACTGGTAAAACTGGCCGTAAAAGATGCTAGTGATTGCATCACTATTTATTAAGACTTCAGATGTTTCTTAAAGTTTTGTGTGTCTGGCTCACATTATCAGTTCACATCCCTATCTTTTGAACTGTCCACTGCACCAGTATTCACAAAGTGCCTGTCTCCAGTTATAGCTCATTGTAGGCTACAGGATATCCACATTTTTTTCTTATTTAGACAACTTGCTTATCTGTGCAGTGTCTTTTTCCAAATGTTAGGAATTTTTCTCTTGGATGAAAGATCTCTTGCACAAGCTGCAATACCCAGAAACATTCAGAGTTCTTTCTTGCCCCCCTTGCACAGGATTGTGTTCCTGGGATATCATCTAGACACCTCAGTTGAAAGAGATATTCTTCTGCAGGGAAAATAGAGCCTTATCTAGATCTGCTTCTACTTTTTTTCCACTCTAAACTTCATACACTGCAAGGGAATACCAAAGTATTTTTGAGCTCATGGCATCTATGATTTCTCACGATACCCCTGACAAGGCTCTACATGAGAAAGATATAGTGAAATCTGAAATCTCTATGGTCCCAGCTTCAACACTCTTTATCTTTTCAGATCTCAGTACTGTGGTCAGTTAGAAGAGAAATCTCTTGATGGAGACAACAGATATCCTTAAATCCAGGTCTTCCCTTCTCCCTCCCTGCTCCAAAGCAGTCAGCCACTACAGACGCAACAAACTTTACTTGGGGAGAAGTTTCAGAAGGGATGAAATTGCAGGGGGTGTAGAACACCAAGGACTGATGCAAGCACATAAATATCAAGGAGATGCTTGCCCTGATCAAGAAACTTGACTCTCTGAACCATCATTGGTTCCTGGGATCTCTTCAAGTAGTTGCAGACAATACCACAGTCATGGTACATCAACAAGCAAGGGAGAGCCATGCTGTACCCCCTTTACAAACTAGCCATGTTAGCTTGGATATAGCTTCAATGCACAGTCAAACTCTGCAGGCATCCTACATTCCATCAGAGCAAAACTGTGTGGCAGATGAGCTAAGCAGGACCAAGGCAGACATTCGTGAATGGAAACTAGATCTGGGAGAATTCCAAGATTTGATCCATCTGTGGTGAGTTCCTCAAGTAGACCTCTTTGCCTTTTCTCTGAACAATCAACTGGCAAAGTTCTGTTCCTGGACTCCATGCAAGAAAGCCTGGAAGACAGATGCCTTTCCTCTCCATTTATTTGGATATGAATGTTTCTGTATGCCTTTCTCCACTTTCCATAAATATCCAAGGTACTTCTGAAGATTCAGAAGAAATCCCCCAAAGTTCATTGTGGTGACTCCCTTCTGGCCCAGGCAGCCATAGTTCTCCCATTTGGAAATGGCCAGAGGCAATTACTGGAAGCTTCCTCACAAAACAGATCTACTCAAACAAGAAGAGATGTGTGCGATATACCCCAACATCTATCATCTTCTATTGACTGCCTGGATGATAGGGTCTTACTTCCTTTTAGGCACACATTTTCTGAGGATGTGCATCAGGTACTAATGGAGGCAGGAAGCCTGATACTAGAAAATCATGTATTAGCAATTGGAGCAGGTTTTCTAGTTGGTGTCTACAACATAACCAGCACTTACTCAGGGCTAGTTCTTCTCTGGTTTTGCAATATTTGTCTGAGTTACTATGCTATGGCATTTTTTTTTCCTTTATCAAGGTTCATTTGTCTGCAATTTCAGCATGTCTGCCCATGGAGCCTCCTCTTTCAAGGCAATTTCATGTCAAAAATGTTCTTGAATAACGTTTTGCATAAGAGGCCTCCAAGTAAACCAGTGGCCCTCCTTGGGATCTTAATTTTGTGTTAGAGAAGATAACACTTGCTCCTTTTGAACCAGCTAATCTGACTGACTTGAGGGTCTTAACATAGAAAACAGTTTTACTGCTTGCTCTGACCTCTGCAAGAAGGGTATCTGAGTTGGAAGCTCTTATGGTGAGTCAACCCTACCTCATTTTTAATAGCAACAGGGTTTTTTTGAGAACTTAACCTTCTTTTATCCCCAAAGTGGTATCTCGGTTTACTTTAAGACAACCTATCCATCTTCCCGTTTTCTTTCTTGAACCTAAAAATGAGGGAGAAAGGATACTCCATACCTTGGATGTCCACAGACAACTTTGGTACTATATTGACAGAACTAAATCAGTCAGATCTTTGGATCAAGTGCTCATTTCTCGTGAAGGTTAAGAAGAATGAACAACCTGTGTCAAAACAGACTATTTTCAAATGGCTGCCTAAGGCTATTACCTTTTGTTATACTCACCATGACAAATCTATTCCAGACAAGGTTAAGACAGAATCTGCCTGGGCCTTGGTTTCAGCTGTGGCTTTTCGCAAAGGGTTGTATTTTTGAAGCATTCTGAAAGCTGCTATTTGGTCCTCTGTACATACTTTACAAAGTAGTATAACCTTGATTCCTTCTCTAGGTCTAGATCAAGCTTTGGTAGGACCATTCTTCACAGGCTCCTGGACCCTTCTCCTTCCACCTCCCAAATATAGCTAAAGCTACTATGGCATTAATCAATATGAAGAACATAGCGCAGTTATGTAAGTTGAACTTACTGTAAAAGTAAATGTTGGCATGATCAGTGCTGCAGTAGCCACTCCCTGTCTCCAGCCCCCTTGTATTTTGGTGCATGTTTTATGCCACATTTATATTTTGTTATTCCTATCATTGTCCTTTCAAACCTCAACCCACCTCCTTCTCTGCTGGCAGGAAAGCTCTGAAAGGCTTTGTTCCCAAATGTGTCATTTAGTCAGCTCAGCTCAAGCTGCTTGACAGCTTGGGTGTGTGGAATTTGCCCTGAAGCTTTGGAAGCTGGCCAGCTGTTATATCCTTAGCAGGATATAACCCATATAGCTAAGGCTACTGCAGAAGTGACCATTTGAACATCAGCTGTTATAGTAAGTTCAGTTTACACAACTGTACCGTCTTATTATTCAGCTTTTGGAATAAATGCAGTTTTGCATCAGTGATTTTGTCTTTCTGGACTCTAAATTTGGACCTTCAATTTCAGGTTGCTGTTGTAAAACAGACATATTTTTCAGCACTGTTTTGGAGATTCAAGTTGTGATTGCCTCCCTGAACACCAATAACATTTCCGGATTTGAGTGCATTACTTTTGTTGGGGGCAGCCTCCATCACTGTTGGTGCAGGTGATTAATTTAGTCATTAAAGCTGACACCTCACCTTCTTCTTGAAAGCTATACCTGCAGACTTATGTTTTGACTCATAGGTTCATAGGTTCATACTAGGCTATCTGCCCTGGGGCAATTATAAGCCTAGCCCGATTCTGTATGGCTTACGCCACCCCTTGATTTGAGTGTACTGTGCCCTTTTTAAGGTTTAGTTTACTGTGCCTCTGTCTAATAGTGACATGGGAGTAATCCCTGGGACAAACCTACGATCCCCCATCCACCTATCGAGATTCTTCTTGAAGAGATTCAATGAGGTGCTCTGCCTCACATGAACTGGAATTCTATTCCAGAGCGAAGGGAGCCTCTGGGTTATGAACCTGTCCCTCCAGCAAGTTCTATTTATTTCTGTGCTGAGGTTCAAGTCCCTCGAGCGTGTGGCTCTAAGGGATTTAGATTTACTGAGGTGGAGCATGTCCATTAATTCTGGATTTGACATAGCTTTGTATGTCAGGCATAGATCACCTCGAAGTAGGCGGTATGCAACTGAGTAGAGCTGGAGTTTTTTTAACCGAGCAGCATATGGCATCTGTTTGAGAACCTTGATCCTCTTGGTGAGATACTTTTGGGGTCTTTCTAATTGCTGCAGGTGTCAGATAAGGTACATCCCAAAAGGGGCATTGTATTCTATGATGGGCCTGATGAGGGATGAATAAAGGGGCACGATTACCTCTCTTGATCTAGATGTGAAACCCTTCGTGATGAGGTGGGCTATGTAGAAGGTCTTTCTAACCACTTTGGCAATGTGGTTTTCAAAGGAGAGATTGCTGTCAACTTGGGTCCCCAGGTCTCTAATAACTTTCTCTGTACTTAATGGGTTTCCGCCTGTGTGGTAATTTGTTGGCACATTGTTTTTGCCAAAGGGTATGACTATACATTTTTTGGCATTTAGCTTTAAACCATGGCGCTGGCACCAGTTATCTGTCTCTGTGAGACCTTTTTGAAGGATGTTTGTGTCAGCTGGAGAGTTGATTATGGCGCCCAGTTTGCAGTCGTCTGCAAACTTGGTGAGCCATAGTCCTCCCACGTTTGCCTGTACCTCGGAAAAATATATACCGAACAAGAGTGGTCCCAGGACAGAACCCTGTGGGACGCCACTTGTGACCGGTTTCAAGTCTGACATGGCTCCAGCAACTCTCACTCTGTGGGTTCTGTCTTTGAGCCAGTTTGCGACCCATCTTGTGACATAGGGGTTTATATTTAAGCTGGATAGCTTATCTATGATGCCCGAGTGGGGTATTGTGTCAAATGCCTTTGCAAGGTCCAGATAGGCTGTGTGGACTACCTTCCCTTCATCTATGGCTTTGGTGACTGTTTCGAAGTCAACCAGGTTCAAAAGGCAGGATCTGCCCTTGACAAAGCCGAACTGGGTAGGATCTAGTGTCTGCAGGTCCCCAATGTCTTTGTTTATGAGCTCCATGATGATCCTCTCCATAGCCTTGCAGACTAAGCTAGTCAGGCTTATGGGGCGATAGTTTCCAGGGTCCGTAGAGGCTCCACCTTTGTGGACTGGGACCACTGTTGCTGTACGCCATTCTGTGGGCACATATCCTGTAGTGAGGCTGAGATTGTATAGCTGTTTTATTTGAGGGATTAGTTCCTCTTGGAGTTCATGTAGGACGCAACCTGGGATGCCATCTGTTCCCATGGAAGCAGTGTTTTTTGCTTTGGAGAGGGCAGCCTTCACCTGAGCATCAGAGATGTTTGGGAGGCAGCCCTCTGCCGGGATAGATACTTGCTCTTTTGGGGAGGGGGAGAAGTTTGCACTGAACCTGTCTGCCAGGATATTGGCGATGTCTGTGGGTTCAGTGTATTTTTTGTCATTTAGAATCAACTCAGAACAAGTCTGGGAGTTGCATCCCAGGTTCCTAACATAACTGAAAAAGCCTTATGATTGTCTTTGGTGTCCTGTGCAATTTTTCTCTCGAAGCTGGCCTTGGAGGATTTTATGAGGGATCGTAATTTTTTGCTAGTACTGATCAGAGATGCCTTCCCTATTAGGGATTTTGCTCTATCATGTAGTAGCTTCCTCCTTCTGTTGTACAGTTTATTTATGGCAGGAGTCCACCAGACTGGACGCCTGCCTTTGGATGATTGGGTCTTGGTTTTGTTTGGGATAGCATGATCCATGCATTCCTGGAGATGTCCGTAGAATGCATTTATATAGGATTCTGCAGTTTGGGCAGTAGTTTCCACTGGCCCTGGGGCCTTGAAGGATTCCACTTCGGTTTTGAGAAGTGAGAAGTTCGCTTTTGAAAAGTTTTTCACTGTGGATTTCTGGGCTGGGGGTGGGGTCGGGATGTGGACATCCAGTGAAATTAATTTATGGTCTGATCTTACCAATGAGGGATATACTTCTGGTGTGGAGCATAGAGTCCCCATGTTGGTAAAGATCAGGTCTAGTATGTTGTCCCCTCTTGTGGGAGTGGTGACTAGTTGTTCCATAGCATTTGATTTTATAATTTCCAGGAACCTTTGGGCTAAGGTGTTGGGGCATGAGTAGTGCTCCCAGTCAATGTTTGGGTAGTTGAAGTCGCCCAATATAATGGTGTTCGGAGAGATCTTCATGTTCTCCAATGTTTTCAGGAAAGCCGAGTGGGATTCCTGACTTTGAGAGGGTGGTCTGTAGGATGCTATAAACTGAAAAGCCGTCTTGCCCACTGTTAGTTGCACATGGATGGTCTCCGATACTTCGTGCAATGCCACTAACCTGGAGGTGTGGATATCCTTGATAAATATGGAAACTCCCCCTCCTTTTGTGGTTCGGTCCGGGTTTTGGGGCCGAAAAGCATGATATGAGGTATAGCCTGGTAGTGCTGGGTGCTCTCTGGAGCCTTGAACCAGGTTTCTGTCACTGCACAGATATCGATGTTCTCCATACTGAGGAGAGCTTTGAGTGCATGCATCTTGAGGTTAAGACTTCTGGCGTTAAGCAGCATTACCCTTAGTTTCTTGTTCCTTGTGCTGTCTATGGGGTGGGTTTGACTTTTGAGCCTTGCCTAAAAAGGCACTATGGGGGTGGCAAGAGCCTTTGCCAATATCCGAAAGCCCAGTGGTGACAGGTGCAAGCCGTCCCTAGCGAAGCAACGTGGCTTGTCGAGCATGTCATCCCAGGCTGACAGACACTGGATCCCCTTTGAATGACACCAACATTTCAGCCAGTTGTTAAAATCGATCATTTTGTCTTTGTACTGTGGCATCATTCTAGGTGAGGGTAAGATGCTGCTCAAGGTCAGGGTCATACCAGCCTGGGCTACATGATCAGAGAGCTCCTCTATGTCTCTTTTCATGTAGTCCAGGGAGGTACGTCTCAGGTCATTCACACCAGCATGTACAATGACTGATTCATATTTGTATTTGCTTTGGAGTGACCTGAGTGCTTGCGTTATGTGGCGGATCCTAGCACCTGACAGGCAGCTCACCGTGACCTTCTCTTTGTTCAGCCTGGTGAGCGGGACGTCAGTGTGTCTGACAATAGAGTCACCTATTGCAAGAGTATCAGGTGTGTTAGTCAGCCTTAAGGGCTGTGGCTGCTTGGCACACTGACTTTGTGGGCTATGTGTTGTGCGTGTTTTGTTTTGAGGTAGCGTTTGCTTGGATGTCTGCTTTGGAGGTCTCTGTTGCTTAGGTAGATTTTTATTTAGAGCCTCCGAGTATGTTTTTGTGTATTTATGTGTTTGGTTCGCTGATGTGGTGGGACTATGTGATACTGGAATTGTGTTGTGTGAGGTTACCTTCTCCTCCTGACTGGTTACACCAGTTTTGAGATGAGAGAGCTCAGCCTCCAGTTTTGCTAAATAGTTGCATCTCTCACATACATTTGAACCTGTTTGGAGGAGGAGAGGGTTGTCCGTGTATGAGACAGTTGTAACATTGCCTTAAAATTCCCAGATTCACAAGCTGGACTGGAGAGGAAACCATTGACTGACCTTTGGACATGCTAGAGTAATATAGGGAAACTGAATTTATGACGGACCAATAGAGGACAGGGTAATCATAGAGAGTATAAGAGTAAGTAGTGCTTATGGTTTAATAGTGCTAACTTGTAGGATTACTTAATTGGACCAGTGAAGGGCCTTAGAATGAGAATATGGTGTTTAAATTGAGAGATAGAGCAGTTCTAAGGGAAAAAGTGAAGAGCAGACTTTGTGGAGCCAGAAATAGTTTAAACCCAATTAGGCGGTGCTGCCCGCTGTTGCACTATGCACAAAAATGCGCAAAACCACGCAAAAGAGGGTTTTAAGAGAGGAAGATGAAGGAGTTTGGAATTGACCCAAAATGGCCAATAAAACTACAGTTTCAAGTCAGTAACCACTCCCACAGGGGCAGGCAGGCTGCTCAATGTTTTTCACTGCCACTGATCAACAGAGAGACTTCCCTTTAGCCCAAGCAAAAAATGGCCTCCAAGTAACTTACAAACAGTTCAAGAACAGCAAGCCTGTAACTGAACTTTTTTACATCTCAGAAAAGTGGAAAGAAAGCTAGATTTTTTTTGGGTTTTTTTTGTTTTTTTTTTTTGTTTTTTTCAGAGATAGCAGAGGTTCACAAGAATCAACAAGTTATAACAGTGCAGTAAATGACCCCACACAAGAGTGCTAGGCCAAAGACAGATAAAATGCAAGTTTTGAGAAAAAAATGATTTTAAAAATAAGTGCAAACAGGAAATTCAGTAAACAGACTCATAATGAAAACACTTATTTCTAGATTTTTACAAACCCTATAACAACTAGTATTAGTTTTATTAAGTTCCTTGCAACCCATCTAGAAAATATACTTAGGTTATGCACTCCCATCAGTTTGGGTTTGTGATGGACAGGCTTATTTGCAGAGTAATGCAAAGGATGTTTTGTTGAATCATTACTGATCCCTTTCATATGAATAGGTGACCTTGCTTTGGCTTGATTTTAAGTCTTTTTTAATCTTGCTTCACTGATTCTTTTCTGTTAGACATTAAAAGCTTTTGGATGTTCAATGGTTTTCTAGATGCATATATACAAGTGGAATGGTCTGGGGAAAGCAAAATATGTTGACAATTGAAAACTTGCATAGTAATTTCAGTAAAAGATGCTAGAGTTCTCTAAGGTATTATGCACAAAATACAAACCTAGTGCAATAGTGATGACTTCACCTTGTAGGATTGTGTAGTATTACATGATTTAGCAAAAAGGGCATAAGTTATGATTGTAATATATAAGAAGTTACATAATAATAAAAAACTAAAGATCTAGTGACAGAACAGTAGACAGTTTAATTTTACTGAAATACACAGTAAAACTAAGACTGATATAACAATGTGAAGGTTAACCTAAATGCTTCCAAGTCTACCTTTTTTATAAAGGTAGTTAGTTAACTAAGTATATAGATCATTAACAGTTAAAATTAATTGAATAAATGAAGTATACATCTTATATAGAAAGTTAATGGTTCACCCACTTCAAGTATAGTAGTATATAATTCTCACAGAAAACCTGTGTGGAAAAATGAGCAGCTAACTATACCAATGTCAATGCATAAATGCACACATATAGAATATGTAGCAGTAAATATAAATGTATACTGTATATGAATGTGTGAACATATAAATCAAAATAAATAAATAAATTCTCAGAGCATTAATCAAATAAATATCCATGCATTAATACATACCAAGATGGAAAAGGGCAAGTCATTGTCAATAAAACAGTAGTAAATTAATGTTTAAATTCATCTTGAAATAAAAAAAAAGAATGAAGTCTCACCTATTTTTAATAAATAGTACATGTTTATTATTGACACCTCCTAAATGAAGGTTCCCATGCTGCATTTGAAACTATGAGAAAATAATTACCAGTGTTTATCAACCAAAGTCAGAAAAGCATAGTCTATAGTCCTGTTCATTCTAAAGGAAATGTCTAATAATTTCAGGGAGGTTATTGTACTACCTTATACCTTATTTATGTGACCTATCACCCATCATTGAGTACATTGTCACGCTTTTGTAACCATTGAACAAGTCAGATAAAAGAACTTCAAAAGGCATAATGACTCCTTACTAAAAAAAAAAAAAAAAAAAAAAAAAATTCATAGCGTTAGAAAACTTGAACTGTTTTGAAGAGGTAAGGTCTGCTTGATCTGTACAGCAGTGTCTTTTCTAGGTTTCTTTAAAATTCTGTGTCTGGAATGCACCATGTGAGGATGCTAGCACTACTTCACCAGTTACATTTGGCTTGTAGTTTAACTGTCTTATTCCTGAGATATCTCCTAGTTATTTTCTGATGTTTGATATTTTAAAATAAATGTTTGACTTACTGTCTTCATTTCACATGTTAAGCCTTCTTGCTTATAGGATCATAGGAGACTACTAGGCTATCAACCCGGAGGTCATTTTAAGCGTAGTCATTCCATCCCAATGTAATACCATAGAAATGCTAGTCAGTACACAGGATTGCATTTAATAATGACTGCTCATGTCCAGTAGGGTTGTGGGCTCTTTCCCCGGTAAGAATTTATGGTGCCACATCCACTCGTCCAGGTTCCTCTTGAAGAGTGTCATAGAGGTGCTCTACTTCACATGAATTGGTAGCCTGTTCCAAAGATGTGGCAATCACTAAAAGATAAATCTGTCCCTCTAGCATGTCCTATTTAACTTGTAGGCCATATTTAGGTCTCTGGAATGGGTAGCCCTAGTCCTGTTTGATTTACGGATATGCAGCAAGTTCATTAGGTTTTGGGTCTCCCTTAAGAAGTCTATACGATATGGAGTATAGTGACGGGGACTTTAGTAGGTCTGTGTAAGGCACATGTTGGAGCCCCTTGATCTTCTTTGTTAGAAACCTCTGAGGTCTCTCTAATTGCTGCAGGTGCTTAGTATAGTACAAAACAAATGGGGCATTATACTCAGTTATGGGCCAGATAAGTGCCAAGTATAGGAGGGTTATAATTTTTTTTGCTCTCATGTTAATTTTATTTTCTTTCTTTCTTTTTTTCGGTAGTCCGTTTCTCACCAGTGTGCATCCTTCTTTATCTTTATTAGGAGTTAGGTTTTTCTGTTAACCTCTTGCTTTCCTTAAGTCTTTTCTAGATGTGCAACCTTGTAATCTATCCATATTTTTCTTTTATTCCATTCTACACATCCTTCCGTATATGCACGTGTGTGTGTGTGTTTGTTTGTGTGTGTGTGTGTGTGTGTGTGTGTGTGTGTGTGTGTGTGTGTGTGTGTGTGCGTGTTATTTTTTTTTTTCTTGCTTTGTTTTTGTTTACCAGATTTGTTGACGGACTGGGTGTAGTCAAAAAAACATTTTCAGTGTAGGCCCAGGAAGAAAAGCTCCAACATATTATGAACATTTTAAAGAGACCTTCAGTAATATACACAAACAGGTATTAAGTAATATATATTAACAATCAGTCTTGTTTGCTAAATAGATTACATTCATGTGAAATAAAGACAACTGTTATAGTATAAAAGTTACTTATGCATTTATTGAGCATTTGAAGACATTTATTAGTGGGTTTGCCAAATCAGTAATACATCATGTGATTAATGTCTAGAAATCCAAAGAAATGGAAGTGAGTGAAGGAACTAGGTAGGGCATAAAATGTATCAGGCTCATTTATGTGTGTGTATATATATATATATATATATATATGTACACACATATATACGGGTCCACTTCTAAATCTTGAAAGCTCATAATCTTGAAATTCAAAATACTGAGTCCAGAATCTTGAAAGTTCAAAATACTGAATTTCATAATATCGAAAAAACAGAGTACACCAACACTTACAATATTCCAACACGACTACATAACAAAACATATTACTCTTCTCCAACTATAAGCACTCCACAGAAGAAAATGGCAAACATACCATTACGTGCTTCATGACTGCCTGTTGTAACCTTAGTTATGTTCCCTTTTAATTTGCTGTACTACAACATAACTCATCTTGGTGTAGTAAAGTGCAATCTCAGAGTTTATATATTTAAGTAGCAGGGGATGGGGGGCGCAGGGGGGCTTAGTAAACTAATATGCTTTGTCTTGTTTCTCTATGTACTTTTCGTGTAGTAAGTGTTAGTATCCTGTAGTTTTTTTCAATATTCTGAAATTCAATATTTTGAGTTTCAGTATTTTGAACTTTCAAGATTCTGGACTCAGTATTTTTAGTTTCAACATTATGACCTTTTAAGATTTAGAAGTGGACCCATATATATGTATGTATGTATATATGGGTATCATAAGGTTATAGTAAAGTGTCATGTGTAGTCATAGCCTGACCTCAGGCTTCGTGCCCATTGTGTCGTGCACAGCTACAGTTATCCCACTCCACAAGGGGGGGATCCACCTTGGATCCCGGGAACTACCGTCCCATCAGTCTGACGAGCCTGATCTCCAAGGGCATGGAAAGTATTATCATGGAACTTATAAGCAAAGACATTGGCAAACTTCAAACACTGGACCCCACCAAGTTTGGATTTGTGAAGGGCTGATCTTGTCTCCTGAACCTGACTAACTTCTTGAAATAGTCTCCAGAGCTGTGGATGAGGGTAAGGCGGTCCACACAGTCTATCTGGACCTTGCCAAGGCCTTTGACACCATCCCCCACTTTGGAATCATAGATAAACTTACTAAGCTGGGCATAAATCCCTATGCCACTTGGGTTGACAACTGGCTTACTGATAGAACCCAGACTGTAAAAGTAGCCGACTCCAAACCCAGCTCCAGACAAATGGAGTATCTCAGGGTTCAGTCCTGGGACCACTCTTGTTTGGCATCTACTTCTCTGAAGTACAGGCTAACACTAAGGGACTCTGGCTAACAAAGTTCGCAGATGACTGCAAACTGGGAGCCATTATTGAATCCCCAAATGATGCGGATATTCTACAAAAGGGGCTTACAGAAACAGATGCTTGGTGCCAGAGCCATGGGCTCAAGCTTAATGCTAAGAAATGTATAGTTATCCCCTTTTGGAAAAAACATGTACCCATGAATTACCACATAAGTGGCAGTACACTAAGCACCGAAAGTGTGATGAGAGACTTAGGGACACAGGTGGACAGTGGTCTCACCTTCGATAACCACATCGCCACAACAGTCAGGAAATCCTTCTTTGTGGCACACCTCAGCACTAAGGGCTTTTTATCCAGAAAAAAGGACTTTATTGTCCCACTGTACTCATCCCTCATTAAACCCATTACAGAGTACAATGCCCCATTTGGTATGTACCTCACAAGACATCTGCAACAGCTGGAAAGGCCATAGAAATACCTCACTAAAAGAATGACAGGCCTCAAGCAGATGCCCTATACTGACCATCTAAAAAAACTCCAGCTATACTCTGTGGCATATCGTTTATTCAGAGGCGATCTCTGCTTAACATACAAGACCATGCCAAGCCCTGAGCTGTTGGACATGATCCACGTAAAGAAATCCCAATTCCTCAGAGCCACACGCTCCAGGGATCTACAACTTGTCATCACAATGAAGAAAACATGCTGGAAAGATAGGTTCCTGACCCAGAGACTCCCCATACTCTGGAATAGACTGCCCATACATATCAAGCAGAGTGCCTCCGTGGCCCTCTTCAAAAGGAACCTTGACAATTGGATGGGTGATAGGAAATTCACCCTGGGGATCACGTCAGTTGCCCTGCTAGACAGGGGTCCAGGGAAGTAATTATTGTGGGAAGAAATGTCCAGGGAATTGTTTTGGCTAGGCTTGTGTAGGCCCTTGGGCCGATAGCCTAGTACCAACTTATGAAGCTATAGAGGTGGAGGGTGGGCAGTGTTACAGAATTATGTATATGGCTGGGAAATGTTAGTACACTTATTCAGATATTGGTGAAGAATGATTGTGGGGCACAGGATTCTGAATAAAAATGAATGATTTGACGATAAGACAAATTGAACATAACACTGAAATTTATCCTGGAAATATATAGGAAGAGATCCAGTGATTTGATACATGAAGTTTTAGTTGTGCTTTAAATGAGTTTGCATTATGAATGAATTTCACTGGTAGTGAGATAATGTTTCATAGTTTAACTACACAAGTTGAATATAGAGAGTCACCTACAGTATTAGATAACTGGGTTAAAGTGATTAGTGCTTTTTCTCTAGAGTGAAAAATGGTGTTGGGGAATAATGTTGTATTAACTTGTTAGGGGCTTGACAGTTTTCTGGCTTATAGAGAAGTTTGCATATTGTAATTAGCTGGGAAGGAACTAGGTGATATGGTTATTCCAACCAGTTTAATTCTCTTGAGGGCTAAGCAGTATTGGATTAAAAGTTTGCTTAAGTTTCATCGGTTGTGAGACTTGAAGGTCAGTGAAGATTTGTGCAGCATATAGAAGATATGTCAGTAAAAAGGTAGAGGTTGTATGTCTTCTGGATATGTCAGTGAGGTATGTTACCCTGTATAATGTATCTAATTTTGGATGAGTTTTTTAACCACTTACATTAGGCCTGTGAAGACACCCTATAATTTTGTGCGATTTACTTATTCTGTCACGGTGTTGCTGGCAGAGACAATAGTGAATATTGTTGTTTTGGCAAAGATTTCGTTTGGAGTAAAGAGCAGTGAATCGTTTTTTTATGGTTTAGTAGTAGCTCTGAATTATTTAGCCATGTTTCAGTCAAAAAGGATTGCTATATAAGGTCTTGGAGTTCAGAGAGACATTTTGGCAGAGCAGATTAAGTTCAAGTCATTAATTGAACGTGGGTAGCATTTTTGCAGCAGTGTAGAGGTCATTGATTAATATGTTGGAAAATATGGGACCTAACAGAGATCCTTGTGGGGCGCAATAGTTACCGGCAAGAATCTGGCTTTACGTCTTAGAACTTAAAGCACACCATGTTCTGATAGAAAATAGTTGACCTTTCACAGCATTAACTACTACAAAAAGACGTGGAAACATTGTTTTTGCAGAGGACAAGAAGCCCACCCTTGCACGCCCCACATGCCCACATTTCTGAATATAATAACTCTGAAATGGCACAGCACTGCTGGTAAGAAGAAACTTCTTTATCCCTACTGCTACAGTGCTATATTGTCTTGCTGTAATGCATGAATAGTTTTCAGCTAAAAGATAGAAACTGACAAAATAGAGCTGCTGATTTCCATTTCAACAAAAAACTAGTCAACGAACATCAT